>NC_057007.1:2650806-2790806 GCF_000002595.2 Chlamydomonas reinhardtii
CCGGCACCGGCCACGGTAGGGCCGGGGTCGTCGATAGCGGGCTTTGCGTCGGCAGCGGGCGCCGCCGCCGCGGCGCTGGCGTCCGTCACTTCTGGCGCAGGCGCGGGCGGGGCAGCTGTGCCGCCGCACGGCGCTCAACACCCCCACCTCCACCAGCCTCTGCAACCAGGCTCGGCGCCGCCGTCGGGCCCCCTGCCGCCGTCCGTGGCCGAGACGCCGGTGCTAACCACGCCCGGCGACAGTGCGCACGGCGCCGCCGCCGCGTACGCCGCCTACCCCGCCAGCAGCGGCGGTCTGGCCTCAGCGGGCGCCGTCGGCAGTGGCCCTGGCGGCATGGGCGCCGCCGCGCCGCTGCTGCCTGAGTCCAGCGAAGGCAGCTGGTTCGGCCTGGGCGGCGGCGGCGGAGGCGGAGGCGTGGCGTCGCCATCGCCGGGGCTGGCGTCGCCGGAGGGCTCGATCCGCGGCGTGCCGCAGCTACAGCGGCCGCAGGCCCAGAAAGGGCACCAGCTGGCGCACAGCTTGTCGGGCGTACCGCCTGGTGTGGGTGGCGGAGCCATCCCCGCCGGCTACGCCGCAGCCACCGGAGTCATGCGCTCGGCCTCAGGCATGCCGTCGCTGCCGCCGCCGTCCTACGCACAGCTGTACCCAATTTCAGCCGGTGCCGCACCTGGCGCCGCCGGTAGCCCGGCGCCGATGCAGCCGCCGGCGCCGCTGCCGCCACTGATGCGTGGCGGCGCGACCAACACGCCGCCGGCGAGCCCCATGTCGTATGCGCCGCCGCACCCGCAGCAGCAGCAGCAGCAGCAGCAGCCGGGGCACCCGCACCAGCAACTGCAGCAGCCGGGGCAGCAGGCGCCGGGGCAGCAGGGGCCGGGTGGGCCGCAGCACGACGGCGCGCGCCGCGGCCGAGGCGGCGACGGCGAAGGTGGGCAGCAACATTCGAGTGCACCTGCCTCCGTTGCGGGCAAGACAGTGACATACAAACGTTGCCCCCGCATGTGCATAGCTCCCAAACTCCTGTATGCCACACATGTCTAACTGTTTTACCTTAACCTGCTTCTCGCATGCGCTCCTGCTATCGCCGCCCATCTCACCAGGTTCCGCGACGCCCCCTGGCTGGGGCGTGTTCGAGGCGCCGTGGGACGTGCTGGCGGTGGAGGGAGACAAGTGCCGCGCCGTGGCGGTCATGCGGGCCGGCCGCGGCGGAGGCGAAGGCGGCGTGGCGGGCGTGGAGGAGGCGCAGCTGCCCTTTGCAGTGGCCACGGGTGAGCGGCACGCACAGCGGTGCACGTCGTGTCATATGTCGTGGCATACGTCGCGCGTTGAGGCTGGGCTCCTTGGCGGGGGCATTGCAGGCGTAGCAACTCGGAAGCGGACTCGGAAGGCACTGGAGATGGTGCTGGGGAGCGCCTTGGTGCCCCGCATCCGCACGTGCCACCCTTCCTTGCCACCCTGCTTGCCACCCTGCTTGCCACCCTGCTTGCCACCCTGCTTGCCACCCTGCTTGCCACCCTGTCTTGCCACCCTCTCTTGCCACCTGCGCCAACGCCGCCCGTGCTCTCTGCCCCCTTGGCTGTGCCGCGCAGCCAAGAGCGGCGTGGTCGGCGGCCTGCTGGGGCCGCCGGCGCTGCTGCCGCCGCCGCCGCGCGCCGCCGCCGGGCCGTCCTCCCTATTCATGGGGCTGGTGCAGGTGCGTGGCGGCGCCAGGGGGTGCGGGGATTGCTGCAAGGGGCGCGTGATAGGGAACGGGCGTGTCATTTGGCGTTTGCCAAGCAGTGCACGGGCATGTGATCCACGGTAGCCGTGCCTGTGTCCTCCACCCTTTCCCGCCTGCCTCCCTTTTCCCCACCACCTCCCGCTTCTCCCACGCCCGCTCCCCCTTCACGTCTTCTTAAGCAATCATGAATGTAACCCCCATGCAGAGTGTGCTGCACCACGTGCGCTGGACGCCCGACCCCTGGGCCATGATGTCCGGAGACTTTGCGGCCGAGTCCTCAACCGGCGACAACGCGGCAGCGGCAGGGGCAGCAGCAGCAACAGCAGGCGGAGGAGGCGGAGGAGGAGGGGCGGGTGGCGGCGGCGGTGGCCACAGCGGCAGCGGCGGCCCTGGCAGCGGCGCGCCCTCCGCCGGCTCCAGCGCGCACAGCATGGGTCAGGGCGTGGGCGTGGGGCTGGGCCGGGCGGGCGGCTTGGTGCAGGGCAGCGGGGCTGGAGGAGGAGGAGGGGGAGGCGGCGGTGGGGGCTACGGCGGCGCGGGCGGCGTGAGCGGCACGGCCACCCTGGCGCTGGTGCCGCACCCGGAGCGAGACGTCTTCCTCAGCGGTGAGGCCGGCGGGGTGGGGGAGGCAGGCGGCTGGGGCGCGGGGCACTGGGCACCCGAGGCGTTGTGGACCTGGGGCAC
The DNA here is from genome assembly GCF_000002595.2 of Chlamydomonas reinhardtii. NCBI lineage: Eukaryota > Viridiplantae > Chlorophyta > Chlorophyceae > Chlamydomonadales > Chlamydomonadaceae > Chlamydomonas > Chlamydomonas reinhardtii. Next base: position 2,653,208 of record NC_057007.1, read on the forward strand.
AGCACACAGCACACGGGGTGCACGGCGCTGACCCGACAGTGGCGTGCACATCCCTCGCCCCTCGCCTGACTGAATCCTAGTAGCTAGCATGCTTGCCCCGCGGCCCCAACCTCCTTTTGCCCTCCTCCCTCGCCTACCTCCGATCCCCCCTCAGGCAGTAACAACCTGATGGTGTACCAGTGGCGCTTCGGTGAGCCCCTCGCCCACATGGGCTACGCGCCCTGCCCCGAGCCCGCACCCGGCGCAGCCGGCATCGCCTCCGCCGCCGCCGCGCGCGCCCGCTCCGCGCCCGGTCCCCACGGCGGCCCGCCCGGCGGCGGCGCCGTGGCGGCGGCTGTAGCAGGGGTGCTGGACCTGTCGCCGCCGCACTGGGGCCACGCGGCGGCGCTGCGCTACAGCTCTCCGGGCGGCGGGCGATTCGTGGGCATCGGCGAGGGCGGACTGGTGGCCATGTGGCGCGCGGACGTGTCGGGGCCGGGCGGGCTGGGCTACGCGGACTGGACGCACCACGTGAGTGGCGCTTGGGGCTGGGTTGGGAGGGAGCTGGACGGTGGACGGCAAGGAGAAGGGAGCCGCAGGAGGGGAGGTGCAGGGAGAGCGTGGCTGTGATGCTGTGGCGCAGACATTGGGGTTGTGAGACACTTCTGAGGTAGGAATGGAAGGATGGAGCCCGTGGAGCGAGGTGGGCAGCTGCGTGTGGGGCCCAACATGCAGGGCGCGACATGATGGCCCCGGCCTGGCCAGACTGGCTGGCTGGCCGCTACTCCGCCTCCCATCTCTGCCTTGTTCCACCTTCCTCCACCTCCTCCGTCTCGCATCTCTTCTTTCTTGCATCTTCCTTTCATCTTCCTTCCATCTTTGCCCCACCCTCCTCCTCACCGACCCCCTTCCCCGCCCAGTGTGTGGGCCGCCACGGGCGAGACGTGTGCTTCGTGGGCGACAGCAGCAGCCAGGTGCGGTGGACACGTGCGTGTTGGGTGGTGCTAATATGTGTGATGTGTGGGTGGAGTCTGGGGTGAGGCGGTTGCGCGCCCTGCTCTGCCTCTGGTACCTGCCTGCCTGCGCTCAATTGCTTATCACTCGCCACCACCCCCTGGCTATAACTGCGGTTCTTCTTAATCAATCATGAATGTAACCCTGCCAAAACACCTCCTCCTGCTGCTCACTTCCTCTGCTCAGGTCCTTGTTGCCGGCCAAGGCGACCGCGGCGGACTGGTGGGCTGGTGGGACAGCCTGGCGCCGCCCGGCGCCGCCTCCTCCTGCTGTGTGGCGGAGATACGCGGCCGCCGCACCGCCGCCACCGCGCTGGCGCTGCTGCGGCCTGACGCCGGCGGCGTGCTGGTGTTCGGAGACGAGTCGGGTGAGAGCGCGGGATGGGGACTGCGGAGGCGGCCCTTGCGAGGTGGCCCTTGCGACGGCTGTCGTGTGGTGCTGCAGCGGTGTGGGGCCGGCCCACGCTTTCCCCCCGTCCTCCCGCCCGCCCGACTTGCAACCATCCCTCCATCCAACCTGCCCTCGCTCCCCACACACGCGCATTCCCTGCTGGTCCTGCTGGGCGGCGGCACTTCACCCCTTGTGACTGAATCTTTCCGCCTTGCATGGCTGCCCTCCTCTCCAGGCGAGCTAGTCGCCACGGACCTGCGCATGATGGCGGCCCGTGAGTTCATCTGGACCCTGCCTCGAGCCCACGCCGCCGCCGTCACCTCCATCGCGCAATGGGGCCCCGGCGCCGCCGGCCAGGTCAACCTGCCACCGCTGCCGCCCGACTCGCCCTGGGCAGCGGGCGGCGGGCTGGGCGCCGCGGCGGGCGTGCAGCACTACTCGCCGCCCACGCAGGTAGGGCTGGGCCGCGGCCGTGGCGTGTGATGTGTAGGGCGCGTGGAGGGCGTTTGAGTAGCTATGAGCTGGAATTGCGAAGGCTTGCTGCTGCCGGCCCCATGCTTTCATTCTTTTGTCCCTGAAAGCAGCCGACCACAAGAACCAACAGCCCTCCACCGTGTGCACCCGCCTCCCCGCACCTGCTCCGCACACCCGATTTCCCCAAACCCCCTCCTCCCTCCCGCTCACGCTCCCGCTCACGCTCCCGCTCCCGCTCCCGCTCCCGCTCCAGGCCAAGCTGTGCAACCTGCTGGTGTCGGGCAGCAAGGACGGCAGCCTGGTCCTGGTGGACATCAGCAGCGGCCGCGTGGTGGCGGCGGCGGAGCGCGCACACGCCTCGCAGCGCACCGGCCTGCCGGGGCTGCTGGCCGCCGCCTCCGCGGCCGCCGCCGGCGGGCCCAAGCCCGTGGACCGCAGCGTCGCGCGGCGCTCGCGGCCGCCCAACGCGGCGGGCGTGGCGGTGGGCGGGCTGGCGTGCCTGCCCGACGCGGGCGTGGTGAGCTGCGGCGCCGACGGAGTGGTGCGGTACCACCCGCTGGCGCCGCAGCTGCTGGACCTGCGGGGACGGTGAGGGTGATGGTGAGAGGGGGCGTTGGATAGTTGGAATGCGGGGTTGATGCCTGTGTGGAGATGTGTCGGTCTTTGGGCGCCGATGATGGTAACCAGCGGGATTGATGACCGTGGGCAATGACTGGCTGTGCGGTTGTGATTGCCACGTGACGGAGATGTGTGTCGTATTCAGATCGGTAGTACCGTATGCGTGCATGTGTATCAACGAAGGCAAGAAGCTAGGGCCTAGCCTTGCCATGGTGCAATGAACAGCGCTTAGCACGATGTAGGAACAGTGAATCGCCTCACACCTGTAATCAAGCTGGGGACGAAGGGCTACGGCGTCTGAACACCGCGCACGGGCCCCAGAACACATTCATCGCGTGTCTTGACCGCAGTCTCCGGCACGGGGCGACGCCTTCCCATGAATGTCGGTGCCTGGGCTGGGTGCAGTTTGTTTCACGGGAATCTACGATGTCAGCCACCAGCTTCCCTTGCCGTGTCTCATCGCATCCAGCGCGTGTCTTGACCACACGCATACAGCGAGATGCTATGTAGGGTACAGCGAGATGCCGTGCACGCGGACACGCACAGGCTCGGAACTGGCGATGGGGTACCGGTATGCAAGGTGGATCCCTCGCCAGTCACGCACGAGACATAGCGAATGCTCCCGTTGACGTTTGCGTTGTGCCTGGCGGCGGCACTCCCGCGCCGAGGCGGCCCAGCACCCTCACCCCTGAGCGCCCTCCTTGATGGGCTCCCACACACAGCGTTGGGCCTGGCTGTCGCTGCGGGGCCCTACGCTCCTGGTTGATGCGGGCGCACCACGGCACGAGATGAGCGCACTGGCAGCGGCAACACTGGCGATCACAACCTGCGCTCATGGGTTGTGCCAGGAGGTGCCTGCCGGTGCTGCGCTCATGGGTTGTGTGGGCTCTCTGGGGCAGCGAGGTCAGGCTGGGTGATGTGTCAGTACCGGTGATACTTACACGCCCTAAGCAGCTGTGCTCTCTTGCAGCCACTCGTACACCATGCACAAAGCTACAACGCCTGTGAAGCTCACACGCATCATTCACGTCGCGAGTTCGAGTCCGATTTGAAGTCTGACACACCGCCTCCAACGACATAATGCGCTACGGGCCTACGGCTCTGCACTGTCACCCCGCCATCCATCGCCGCATAAATGGTCACGAGCATTGTGTGACTCAGCCGTGAAATTAGTTAGCATCGACCTGAAAACCGATGTCAAACAGTATATGGGAAGATCAACGCGTTTATTGCGTGATGTGGCGGTGCGGGGCACGAAACTTGATGCCCTGATCACCCATGGGCCGTGGATGGGGTCAGCCCTCAAGCACCACGCACGGCCAAAGGCAGGGCCGTTGCCGGCGGCAAAACCATGCCAAGGCGCCACAACTACCTCAAAAAAGGTATCAACTGCACTCGCTCAAAACCTCCAGGCAGGGCAGCCATTATTCAGTACGCTGGAAAGCATCTGCCACCGCCGCCATCGGCTCCCCGCTCCTGCCTTCGGGGTTCCCGGTGTACTTATCAACCCCTCACAATCAACCCCACCTTGATCCTCCTTGATCCATCCGCAACGCATCCGACCTACAAAAAAAAACCTCACTCGATTTGCTACCATTCACAGTCACGAGGCCAACTACCTTCCGGCAGTGTAAGCGGCCTCGCCCTTCCGAGTTCAGTACGATAACCCGACCTCGTGTGTTATGCTTCAGTTCCGTGCTAAAGCTTTTAGCGCCGCAGGCGCTCTTCCTCTCGTCCACGACCAGTGTCATACGCGCGCGAACAGTGCTCACATAGTAGTTTCGAATTCTGCCAATCCTGTCTTACTCGTAGCGGGCCAGCTTGATGGTGCGGCCGTTGGCGTACTGGGCGTTGCGGAAGTTCTGGCCAAAGGCAACGGTCGTGCAGGTGTCTGTCGCGCGGGAGGAGAGAGGCAGGCAGGGGGCATGCAGGCCGGATCGTAGGTCGGATCAGAGCAACCCGTGTCGATGGGGTTAGCTATCTTAGCTTCCGTGCAGGGCTACTGTATGTGCGCATTGCGTCACGGTGCGTACTCACAAGCATCGGGGTTCTCGGTCTCCTCCATCACGCGGCGGAAGTAGTGCTTGGGCTCGGAGGTGGCGGCAGGCACCTCCTCCAGGTGCGCGTGGTTGTGCAGCAGGCGGCGGTGGTGGTGGTGATGATGGCCGGCGTCCGCGTGGGCAGCATCGGTCTGTAGCAATGATGAGATGGACACAGCGTTGCGTTTAGCCGGGAACAACCCTGGGTACCAGAAAGGCGTGTGCGGACCCAGAGGCGGCAAGGTGCGCGCCCTCACGCAAAGGCTCGCCCAACCAATAATGGAGCAAATCCCTGAAGGGCTCCTCCAAACCTGCGAGCCTGCGTCCCCACAGCTGTCGCCCCCATATCTTACCTCCGTGGAGTTGCACTCCTTCTCGCCCACAGCCAGGCGGTAGCGGTTCCACTGGCCGAAGCTGATGCGCTGCGGCTGGGTCATGACGTGCCACAGCAGGCCCTCGCTGCAGGGCGGGGTGGTGAGGCTGCCCTCGTAGGTGACGTAGTCGCGGTCGCTGGGCAGCAGCTCACCCAGCTTGATGGTGGTGCCCGCCGGCAGGTTGGTGAAGGTGCCCTCGCGCGTGGGCATGTTCGCAAAGATGGCTGCAGAGGACGGGTCGATGAAGTGTGGAGATCAGTCAACGTGCAAACGAGCATGTAAGGGCACAACAGAGGATGAAATAGAGGCACTGGATCAGGCACCTCCTGAGAAGCGCTCAGCGGTCCTCCTGAGAAGCGCTCATAAGGCATGCACGTGCGTACCGATTCCACACAAACTGTGACAGCTTCGCACAAACCCGCCCCCGCCCCGCCTCCACCGCCCCGCCTCTGCTGCCCGACTCACGCTCAAGCAGCTCGTTATCGGGGCCGTTGTCGAGCTGGAACAGGATGCCGGTGACGCTGAAGCAGCCGCCCTTGCAGGCCTCTAGCTTGTCAGTCACCTTGTGCACAATGTGCAACTCAAGAGGAAAGATCTTGCCTGCAGGCGGTAGACGTAACGAAGGAGGACACCAGCGGATGTTTTATGACACGCGGAAGGCAGGTGCTTGCTTGATACCTGGTGGGACCTTATCGCTTTATGGGAGCCGAATGCTTGAAACACCCCTCCCAACACCTGGCCCTGTCAGAAGTCACGAGTTACGACCACGCCCACGCACCCGCCAGCAGGTGCTCCGAGGTGGAGTGGAAGTGGAACTGGGTGGGCACGGCAGTCACGCGGTCGGAGGCGTCGTTGGGGCGCATCTCCAGCACGTCCACGATGCGGTTGCTCTGGTTGCGCATGGCTGCGAGCACGTGGGAGGACGGGCATGGGGGGCGAGAAGAGGTCAAGACGGTACGTGGATATGCCTATCTGGGAAGCACTAACACTTGTAAGCATCAAGGACCGATGTCGTCATGGGAAGAAAAGGGGCCAGTGATTGCGGATTGGGTTGTCGACAGGGCCTGCACTGGCGTAATGCGGTAGATGCAGCACCAGCTGACGCACCAGGGATGGCGATGGTGGCATGGCCGGCGTAGTCGTAGGTCCACTGCACCTGGATGGTGTGGCCTGAGAGCAGGATGGAGTGGCGGGATGGAGGCAGGCAGGCAAAATGCTTCAGTCAGGTTTAGCGGAAACACCACGTGCTTGCATGGATTGGGTCTGGTGCTTGAATCCTTGACACAACAGACCCCAAGCGCCGTGGTGTCTCAGCTACCGCACAAGGCGGGGTGACCAAGCGTGCTCGCACTCCACGCTACCGGCTTGTGGACTGCGTCCCTTTTGTAGCAAATGCAACTAAACGGCTTGGCGCCATGAATCCTTTCTGTGCGGTCCGCCGCGTTGCAAAAGCCCACCGGCCACCTTGCCGTCTCTCTCGCACCGTTGTTGATGACTTGAACCGAGCTGCCGTTGGACATCAGGTCAGGGTACGACCACTGCAGTATTAATAAGGCAGGGAAAGAGAATGGAGAGTAACGGGGCCTTAAAAACCCGCTGTCAATCTGGCTGGCGTTGCGGCACAAAACCGGCCGTTGATCGCAATCAGGAGGTTCGCACCAGCAAAACCGGGCCACCCAACCATGGAAACCCTGATGCCTCCCATGTTAGGATGCTTGAAACCATTGCCCCTGCTCCAGTCTACGCGCAAGCACGCTTCGGGGCGCAAGCCAGGCGGTTAAGTTGGATGGCGCCGTGACAGGCACACACCCTCGCACACGCGGCGCAAGGCGGCGCACTACGCTGGCCTGTTGTGTCATGCTGGCTACTCACCTGGGTCTGCAGGCCGGTGGCAATCTTGGAACCCTTCCCGTCCAGGACATGGTACTGGGGCACGTTGATGGGCGACTGCGCGTGCGGTTGCGGGGGAGGAAGGGGCGGGAGCGAATTCGAGGGCAACCTCCCAGAAAGTTCACGTGACAATGCCCAGTCGGCAGAAACTCTCAACATGTATTGTTACGGACCTGCTTGCGGCCAGTCTTGCAGACCCAGGGGTTGCCCGCGCCGTCCTTGCCCTCCCTGCGTGCGATGGCGAAAAAAGTCCGTTTGGTCTCTCATGGCCTCGCCGCGATCCCGCGCAACCAACGCAAGCGCCTAGCGCCGCACTAATAATTCAGGGGTGCAAAGCAGTGGGTGCCGGACGGCGGCCACAAGTCACTCCATTCATGTGAGCAGGCCAGGTCCTTACCAGTTCTCGCCATTGAGACTATGATCCCAGTGGTCGCCTGTGTGAGTGGCCTGTCAAACAAAAGCGAGGGCGCAAGCGGCGGTCAGGACTCACCCAAGCAACGGGCATGCCTGCCCGAAGCTGCGCAGAATGCCGACTAGTAGTAATACCCATGGATATGACTTCATTTGCAGCCGGAAACGAGCAGTTGAATGCTCAGTGACGCAGTCGCGGTGAGACATTCACGTTTATGCCAAACGGCAACCAGGGGCCAAAACAACATCCTCGTTCCAACTCGCACTTGATCATTGCGAGACATGCAGCTTCGGACGTGCGCACCTTGGAGTCCGGCGACGTGCCGAACTTGTAGATGCAAGCCTGCGCGCAGCCCGCAAGCGCCAGCGCGGCCAGGAGTAGAGCGCCAGTACGCGCCATGGTGTTCAATTGATCAATTGTAGTAACAAACTATCCCAAATTGCCCTACGAAGCATGCTTTTATCGCGCCGAAAAGCGTGGCATCAAGCCGTACTTTCATCGTCAGCGCGCCAGGATTGCCAGCCAGCAAGCTTTACAACAGACATATATACAAACCAGTTGTTTGTCGCGGACGTGGGCGAGCCGCTGCATCTGAAGCCGCGCCGCTCTGCAGCTTGGAGCGGGCCGTTGTCTGCCATCAGATTGCATGAGTCACACGAGGAAGTTTCATGTGAGCGCCTGTCGGGCTCCGTGCGTTTGGGCTTCGACTCGCTGCATGTCTGCGCCTTGCCCCCGCCTCCAGCTGTCTCCAGCCCCCCTCCCCCCGGCCCCCGCTCCCCTGGAGCTCCCCTTTCGGCAATAACCATGGCTGGCCTCGGACGACGACTGTCAGCCTTGCTCTGCGGTTGCCTCTGGTGCTCATCCGTGGATGCTGGTCACCTTCCTGCAGGTGCGCTGCGACTCTGCTTACTTCACGAGTGGGGCGTTGCGATGCGTATGTCTGGTGCTATCGCCTGGTTGGGCGCCCAAAGCGTGAGGAATGCGCGTCAGCAAACTTCCAGCCAGCCAGCAACTTGTCGGTACAGTAAGCCCAGCGTTCGGCCAGCCGCGCGCTCATGCAAATTGTTTACCATCTGCTGGGTCTGGGAAATCAGCTGCACCCTACATGACTTCACCAACCTGGCTTAACACCGTCCCATCGCACACGCTTTCGGCAACAAGCATATCCGCATGGCCAGAGGCTGCCGTTCACATTCCCACTGCTTGATCTTGCCGTGTGATGTGACATTACTTGACGGGACTGTGGCGGGTGCTCCCATCAAAACCCGTGCCGAGAGCCCTAAGCAGTTTATGGCTAGTCACCAAGTCCTCTTACCGGAGTTGCTGCGACAGGGACAGTCCGACCACCAAAAGTGCGTCATTGAGGCAGAACGAAAAGCGTGAACACAAGCAGCGACAGCAGCTCCTTGTACCGTTGACATAACGGCGTGCCAGGCGTCGCGGCAATCCACGGCCCAAAGCTCGGGACACACAGTGTGTGGCGTTGCGGTGTGTGTGTGTGTGTGTGTGTGTGTGTGTGTGTGTGTGTGTGTGTGTGTGTGTGTGTATGTGTGTGTGTGTGTGTGTGTGTGTGTGTGTGTGTGTGTGTGTGTGTGTGTGTGTGTGTGTTGCTATCCCCTGGCGATGAGGTAGACACTTGCGGCCTCAGACGGGAGGCGTGACTTGTGCCCACTTTTGGGGCGCAGCCCACGTTTTCCCTTTGCGAGGGACACCCAGGGCCTTTTTTGTCCATGGGCATCTTACATGTCGTACACGTCTCTGCCTCAACTGCACCGTTGTAGCTACCTCGCTCCCCACATCCTGCACGTCTTAAAACATCCGGTCAGCGTCTCCTGTCCTCCATCTCCAAGAAAACAATGCTTCACATTCGACATGGCTATGGGATTGCCCAGCCAGGCCTTGCAGCTACTGGAGAGCAACTGCATTGATCGGCATGTGCGACGGCGCGCATGAGGCCAGCCCGCCAACAACCCAGCCAGCCAGACAGAGGCCGGACCGTGCATGCTGGCAACCATACCGTGCTGAAGCGCCCCACACCAGCCTTATATAACTTGCATAAGTACGGATCACTCATCGAGGAGAACCGGTGCCTCCCCTGTACGCAAATGTCTCGCGTGCAGACACTCTCGATTGCTGTCGAAGTTCCCGTTATTACCCGCGTACGCCCTCTACGTACGTATTACTTGCCTCACTACCATCCATCGCCACAACGTCCGGCCCACTGACTTTATTCCGCTCTCAGACTGCCCCATCGTGGAACCAACTCCATACCTTCCTTACTTCTTTACTAGTCAGGAGAAAACAGGAGGTCCCGCCGCCCGTCCGGTACTGTGTGTATGCGTGCTGCACCGCAGAACTATTTCGGTGTACTATGGAAAAAATTGGAAAGGCCCGCCAAGCGCGGGTCGTCAAGAACACCATCGAATGACACACCAAACCGTGAAGCAAAGCCTGGAAAATGGAATGCCTGCTGGCCGTGCCGACGGTGGTAGCGTGACTAACTACTGGGAAGTTTAGTGATAGCGGGCCAGCTTGATGGTGCGGCCGTTGGCGTACTGGGGGTTGCGGAAGTTCTGGCCAAAGGCAACGGCCTTGCAGGTGTCTGTCGCATTGGGGGGGAGGCAAAGAGGGAGGCAATAAGGTCGGGGTTAGGGGGCGTTACAAAAGAAACACGGCGCGCAGGCGCGCAGGCACACGCAGGAGTGGACGACCACGTGCACGGACTTGCTTGGCAGCAGCTCGGACCGACTATTGGGCAGACGCAATCCAATGGAACTCAGCACGCATGACTCGGTGTCTCCCCTTGGGGGAGCCTTTGGGATACCGCGCCCTCGCCCAGCTTCTAGGGTACAATGCATGCCGGTACTCCCTTTTTACCACTCTCAGGTAAACTCACAGGCATCGGGGTTCGCGGACTCGGCCAGCATCACGCGGCGGAAGTAGTGCTTGGGCTCGGAGGTGGCGGCAGGCACCTCCTCCAGGTGCGCGTGGTTGTGCAGCAGGCGGCGGTGGTGGTGGTGGTGGCCGGCGTCCGCGGCGGTCTGCACGCGTGGTAAATGAACATGGGCAGCACATAGGCGTGCGTGACAGGAGCACTGACCAGTGACGCAGATTTGACCCGGCAGCCGCCACCGTCACCCGACACCTCGCTCTTCTTGCCCGTTCCCAGGACTCCCCCGTTTGTAGGGGCGTCTTACCTCCGTGGAGTTGCACTCCTTCAGGCCCACAGCCAGGCGGTAGCGGTTCCACTGGCCGAAGCTGATGCGCTGCGGCTGGGTCATGACGTGCCACAGCAGGCCCTCGCTGCAGGGCGGGGTGGTGAGGCTGCCCTCGTACGTTACGTAGTCGCGGTCGCTGGGCAGCAGCTCACCCAGCTTGATGGTGGTGCCCGCCGGCAGGTTGCTGAAGGTGCCCTCGCGCGAGGGCATGTTCGCAAAGATGGCTGCAGAGGACGGGCCGATGAAGTGTGGCGATCAGTAAACGTGCAAACGAGCATGTAAGGGCACAACAGAGGATGAAATAGAGGCACTGGATGAGGCACCTCCTGAGAAGCGCTCAGCGGTCTGCCATGCACGTACGTACCAAATCCACACAAACCGTGACAGCTTCGTACAAACCCGCCCCCGCCCCGCCTCCACCACCCCGCCCCTGCTGCCCGACTCACGCTCAAGCAGCTCGTTATCGGGGCCGTTGTCGAGCTGGAACAGGATGCCGGTGACGCTGAAGCAGCCGCCCTTGCAGGCCTCCAGCTTCTCAGTCACCTGGTGCACAATGTGCAACTCAAGGGGATAGATCTTGCCTGTAGGCGGTAGACGTAACGAAGGAAAGGCACCAGCGGATGTGTTGTGTGCGGAAGGCAGGTGCTAGGTGGGGTGGGGGTTGGGACTTGTGGGACCTTTCGTTTGGTTGGAGCCCATTGCCTACTTAGAGCTTTACACCTCTCCCAACACCCTTCTCAACACCCGCCCCTGTCAAAAGTCAAGAGTTGCGCCCACGCCCACGCACCCGCCAGCAGGTGCTCCGAGGTGGAGTGGAAGTGGAACTGGGTGGGCACGGCAGTCACGCGGTCGGCGGCGTCGTTGGGGCGCATCTCCAGCACGTCCACGATGCGGTTGGTCTGGTTGTGCATGGCTGCGAGCACGTGGGAGGAGAAGGAGGAGGTTACCAATGACGTGAGACAAGATACGCGGCGTTGGCACGCTATGGTACCGAATAGATAGGAGATGCAGAGATGCAGCACCAGCTGACGCACCAGGGATGGCGATGGTGGCATGGCCGGCGTAGTTGTAAGTCCACTGCACCTGGATGGTGTGGCCTGAGGATAGGGGTGGCGGGATGGAGGCAGGCAGGATTTGGTGAGGTTACCGACCGTAGAAAACCACCGCAGTGTCCCAGATACTGCAACAAACTTCTTCGCCCCACAACGCCTGCAAGAAACCAAGGCACCCAGATGCATGACTGCGCACAAGGCTGGGTTACTAAGCGTGCTCGCACTCCACGCTACCGGCTCGTGAACTGCGTCAGCTGGCAGGTCCCTTCCGTAGCAAATGCAATCTAAACTGCTTGGCGCTATGAATCCTTCTGTGCGGTCCGCCGCGTTGCAAAACCCATCCAGCCACATCGCCTCGCTCTCACCGTTGTTGATGACTTGGACCGAGGTGCCGTTGGACATCAGGTCAGGGTACGACCACTGCAGTATGAACAAGGCAGGGAAAGAGGAGGGAGGTTAAAGTGGCCAGTGAAACCCGCTGGCAATCTGGCCGGCGTTGCGCGGTACAAAACCGGTGGTTAATCGCAATCAGGCGGCTCGCCCCGGCAAAATAAACCGGGCCATCCAACCATGGAAACCCTGACTCCTCCCATGTTAGGGTGCTTGAACCCTTGCCCGTGCTCCAGTCTCCGCGCAAGCGCCCTTCCGGGGCGCTGGCGGGCCGGTTAGGTTGGATGGCGCCGTGACAGCACACGTGGCGCGACACGCTGCCTCCCACCGTTACACCCTGTTGGCTACCCACCTGGGTCTGCAGGCCGTTGGCAATCTTGGAACCCTTCCCGTCCAGGACCTGGTACTGGGGCACGTTGATGGGCGACTGCGCGTGCGGTTGCGGGGGAGGAAGGGGCGGGGTAAGGGGTCACGCGCAACATGATGAACTGTTGGGGGGTGGGGGGCGGGGGGGGGGGGGGTGGGGGGCACGGCAAGAGTTCGGTCCGCCAGTCCGTCCCATGCAACCCGTCCCGTGCAGTCGTGTTTTCATGCTAAGCGGTCTTGCTGAAAAGCCGTCATTGATCCGCGTTGTCCACGGACCTGCTTGCGGCCAGTCTTGCAAACCCAGGCGTTGCCTGCGCCGTCCTTGCCCTCCCTGTATGTGGGGATGCCCAAGTCGACAGGGACCAGAACCGTTCATCGCCCTAGCCTGACCACAATCCCATGTTGAGCACACAAGGGCGTGTTGCAAATGCAGCGATGCAAAGCAGTGCGCGCCCAGCATCCGTCGCAAACGTCAAGTCATGCATGCATGTGTCTGACTGCATCCAAGGGCCTTACCAGTTCTCGCCGTTGAGGCCATGGTCCCAGTGATCACCCGAAACGGTGGCCTGTAAAACAATCGCGATGACGAAATCTGTTCTCACAACGCGAAAAGCAACGACTTGGCACAGCAAGGCTGAGTGGGGGCGCAAACAGCCTATCACAACAGATGGCTGGACAGGTTGGCCGATCGATATGCTCACGACGCGGCGGCGGCCTTGTCGAGGCATAGAATTGCGCATCGGCAACCAACAGCCGAATCATGCATCTGCTTGACAAGCTTGTTCTTGGTTCATTGTTCGAGTCGGTTAGCCTATTTCAAGTGCGCACCTTGGAGTCCGGCGACGTGCCGAACTTGTAGATGCAAGCCTGCGCGCAGCCCGCAAGCGCCAGCGCGACCAGGAGTAGAGCGCCAGTACGCGCCATGGTGTTCAAGTGGGTTGCAGGTAATGACTCAACGCAGGGTGTGGACAACTATGGTTGCATCCGGACTTATATCAAAAAGTGACAACGGTACGGCGGTCGCTGGCCGTCACATGGGCGTGGAGAGAAATCGCATATGCCATCAAACAATTGTTAAAACCAGAAGCTGCATTTCTGCATGCGCACAGTCTGCAGCCGGGGTTGCGAGCCGCTACTTGGTTGGAGTTCCGGCACCCATGTCATACCCCGGGGCAAAGGGGGAACCCTTTTCGCAGTTCGTAAGTCGGACTCGCACCTAAATCCCTCGCGTCAAACCTCCTTCCAACCGGTGAAAATCTACAACGCTGCCAACGTGGTGGCGCGGCTTGAAAGGCTACAGCCTTGACTATTTTATTCTTGCGGCTGTTGGGTTGCTGGGCGCCCAGCCGGTGTGGAAGGCTGGGCTGGACCGGAGCCCTGCGGACTGGATTTGATTGGCTCCAGGTCCAGGAGCAGAAATCATGCGTGCTCTGCACGCATATGGGTGCCTATGGACACATTCTGGCGGGTCTTCGGAGGGTTGGGGAGGCACGGAAGCGTGGAGGTAGGGAATTCAACCCCGTGGGTTGGAAGGGTTGGCCGTCGGACTGCAGGCAGGGGTCGCCGGCCGGTTGCAAATCTACCTGGAGCCACGCATGCTGGCGGGAGAGAAGCTGACCTCTGTGCTCAGTGGCTGACCCAAAAGTCGACACGGGCGCCCCTGCCCCTGCCCCTGCCCCTGCCCCTGCCCCTGCCCCTGCCCCTGCCCCTGCCCCTGCCCCTGCCCCTGCCCCTGCCCCTGCCCCTGCCCCTGCCCCTGCCCCTGCCCCTGCCCCTGCCCCTGCCCCTGCCCCTGCCCCTGCCCCTGCCCCTGCCCCTGCCCCTGCCCCTGCCCCTGCCCCTGCCCCTGCCCCTGCCCCTGCCCCTGCCCCTGCCCCTGCCCCTGCCCCTGCCCCTGCCCCTGCCCCTGCCCCTGCCCCTGCCCCTGCCCCTGCCCCTGCCCCTGCCCCTGCCCCTGCCCCTGCCCCTGCCCCTGCCCCTGCCCCTGCCCCTGCCCCTGCCCCTGCCCCTGCCCCTGCCCGTGCCCCTGCCCCTGCCCCTGCCCGTGCCCCTGCCCCTGCCCCTGCCCCTGCCCCTGCCCCTGCCCCTGCCCCTGCCCCTGCCCGTGCCCCTGCCCGTGCCCCTGCCCCTGCCCCTGCCCCTGCCCCTGCCCCTGCCCCTGCCCCTACCCCTGCTGCCAAATACGAGTAGCGCAGTGCGCTGGCAAGGTGGAGAACATTCGTGGCTTTGGGCGGAAAGGGGGCGCGGTAAAGTACGCAGTAACATGCGTGTGTATGCCGGACATACATTTAGTCGGCCGTTGAATGTGTGTATATGGCGGGTATGCCAGAACTAACAGAAGTGGTAGCTGCCGGGGAACTCAGACAGGCAGGCACCACCTGTGTGCAGCGCTCGTATCTTCCTTCGTTTGGAACGAAATTTGCCCAAAAAGGCCTCTGGCGGACGAAATGTTTTTTATTTCGGCCAAAACGCACGGGATCTTGGGGGGTCTTTCGGCAAACAGACGAAGACATTTTTGGGATTTCGGCGTGGGACAGGGGGTTCCAGCGCCTACTCCACGGCCGAAACCTGCGTGGCATATGGTAAGAAGGCTCAAAGGGCTGTATCTATGGGTGTTGACGGCGGGAGAGTGAGGTTAGGTCGGCGGGAAGCAGGGGAGGAGTGGGCGTGTCGTGTCGGTGGACATCGTGCGGGTTGGGGGCGGAGTACGGTGGATGGATCGCGTAAGTACCTGAAGGAGGGCGGAGCGATGGGACCAGCCAGCAGGCACGTGATGATGGGGGGGGGCAATTCATGCGAACAGGGGGGGGGCGGAGGAGCAGATCCACTTGATTGACCACACCGACCGCCGCTGGACATCATGATGCGAGGCCGCGTGTGCGTGTGCGTGTGCGTGTGCGTGTGCGTGTGCATGCCCGGCGCGGCGGCGGTGGCGGGCGCCCGGCAGGTACGTAGGTGTCAGCGAGTAGTGGTGCGTGGTGGTGGTGGTGGTGCTGGCTGGGTTGCTGCTGCTGGTGCGTGGCGTGCGGGGGTCGTGTTCGTGTTCGTGGTGGTGGTGGTGGTGGTGGTGGTGGTGGTGGTGGTGGTGGTGGTGGTGGTGGTGGTGGTGTTTGATGGTGGCGGTGGCGGTGGCGGTGGTGGAGGAGGTAAGTGCAAGTAAGGGGAACATGCAGAGGTGAATGTGATTGAGTGGCGACCACATGTTTTAAGCCTGGGAGCTCTTGGTGTACCGTACTCTTGAGATGCGTACGTACGTAAGGCACGGTACGTAGGGGCGGACGCCTTACTACTAATTCCTACTAATTGCCGGCGATGGCCGAGCTGATGGTCAACTTGGGGTCTGAGAAACCAAAGCAGTAGTCCGCCTTGACGTGGTTTGCTAGCTAGGCGGAATGAGCGGCACTGACAGCCACGGGCAACAGCGGGGAGTTGGTAAGAGACCCCTCCACGTGTAGCAGGCCATGGATGGGCCCGGGTGGCTCGAAGTACGAGATGTGGGTAAGTGGGTAAGTGGTGGGGTTAACACCCATCAGGATTCCTCCTAGATGTGTGGAGGCCGTGAGGCAGTGAGGCTCACCACCAGGTACGTCGTCGCGACGGTCGTCGGTACATCAAACTTGTGCCAACACCTACCTTGGCCCCGGCCCTCGGCCCTGCCGCCCTGGCCCCCCTTCAAGTCCAATCCGACCCAACATCGATGTTGGAATGACTCTGGAATGGGAAAGAGCGGCACTGACAGCCAGGGGGCAACGCCGGGGCCGTGTGGGCGTCGGGCGGGAGCGAGGTCGCATGCTGGCGATTCAACAGCGAATTCAGTCTCACAACTGCATTCCTCATCCTACACAATGTTATACATAACACTCCTCGACCCTTGTTTGTCATTCAGCAGTGCCACGAGCAGAGCTCACGCAAGCTCCATTTGCCGGCTGGCGCACCAGACTGGCCCGTTGTTCCTTTAGTCCGATCATCGTGTCTGTACTTCCATGTATAGTATCAGCTAGCACTTACGTACTATAAGGCACTGTGGGCCTCAGCCTGGTGAGCCTTAAATGTTACAGTTTGCACACGGCAGCGCAGCGAGTGGGCATGGCTTAGGCAGTAACTACAATGCTCCAGCATCAGCACGCACATGGCATAGAATGTGCCCATACGGCATACCGCTGACCCAGCCTCGCGCCGCTCGGACCGCCGGGCGCCTTGGCCCCTCGGCGACCACCAGCGGTGTGGCCCGCGGCCTGGCGTCCGCAACCAGCGGCCCGGCAGCGGCAGTGCTCAGCGGCGGCGGCCCCCGCCTTGCCACCACCGCACCTTCTGCCACAGGGGCTGGCGGCGGTCTGCGGCAGCTACTGCCGCTAGCCGCCTGGGCCCGTCAAGCTGCACCAGCGCCCGCCACTGCCGCACCTGCAGCAGCCGGGGCGCGCAGCTGTCTCCTGCAGCCGGGGCGGCGCGCGCAGC
Source organism: Chlamydomonas reinhardtii (assembly GCF_000002595.2). Taxonomy (NCBI): domain Eukaryota; kingdom Viridiplantae; phylum Chlorophyta; class Chlorophyceae; order Chlamydomonadales; family Chlamydomonadaceae; genus Chlamydomonas; species Chlamydomonas reinhardtii. The sequence continues at coordinate 2,669,879 of NC_057007.1, forward strand.
AGCAGGTGCTGGCGGCTGCTTGGAGATACGGCAGTGGCGGCACCAGTTACACGAGCAGTGACAGGAGCAGTGACAGCAGCAATAACAACGATAAGGGCAGAGGCGGACATGTCGAGGACAGGGCGGGCAGGGGCAGGGCAGGCGGAGGCCGTTGGGCCGGCGGCAGGACGGGCGGTGGCAGTGGCAGGAGTGGCGGCGGCGGCGGCGGCGGCGGCGGCGGCGGCGGCAGGGCGCGTGACCCCGCGGATGACATGACCGTGTGTCGGACTCTGGAGGACCTGCAAGCAGTCATTGATCGGCGGCTGGCGGTGTGGTCAGAGCGGCAAGACGTGAGCACCATGTCAGCTGCCTTCAACCTGTGTGGCAAGGTGAGAGGCAGGCTTGGCGCGCTGTCTTGCGGGCAACAACAGGAGGAGGGTCAGGGCAAGGGGCCGGTAAGCACGTGCGGGCCTTCCTGATTGCAGTGCGAGCACTGACAACACCAACAACACACGCACCTCCTTAGGACGTAGCACAGATCACGCAGGACAGGGACGTGTTGCGTGCTGATGCAACGGTTGCTGGCGTGGGAGTAGTTATAAACCCTACCAAGGTCCCGGCTCGATGGGATTCCATTGTTGTTTAGGCATGCGCGCTTCTGTCCCGTAATTCGGTCCCTGCAATGGCGCGGTACTACTTTTTATGCGAATGTTTGCCCTCCCCTGCAGCTGGAGTCCGCACGCACCAGCGGCCCGGCCCCCACAGCCGCGGCCCGCTTTCGCATCGTGGCGGCCCTTTCGCCTGCTCTCCTTCCGCTCGTGCCGCGCATCCGGCAGCCGGCCGGCTGCAGCCTTCCGCTGTGGGCGCTGGCGAAGGCTGGGGCTGCCATCGGCGGGCGTGTGGAGTCACAGCTGGCGCCGGCACTGCTGCAGCGGCTGGCGGATCCGGTGTTGCTGAAGACTGCAACTCCTCAAAACCTGGCAAACGCGCTGTATGCCCTGGGCAAGCTGCGGGAGCAGCAGCAGCAGCGGGGCTCGGGCTGGGACCCCACCTCGTCGCCGCACCTGGATGCACTGGCGGGCGCTGTGGCCTCGCGGCTGCGTGCGGCGGGGGGGCACGGCTTCACCGCCCAGGGTGTTTCAAACAGCCTTTGGGCGTGCGCCAAGCTGGGGTACCGAGACTCAGACCTCCTGCTGCCGTTGGCGGAGGCGGCCGCAGCCCTTGCCCTGGACATGAATGCGCAAGATGTGGCCATCAACCTGTGGGCGCTAGAGGTCCTTGGCTGCACCGGATCGGCGTTTCGGGCAGTGCTGGAGACGCTGTACGGTGCGGCGCTGCGGCAGCTGCGAACACCGAAGGAAGCTGAAGCGTTCAAGCCGCAGGATCTGTCCAACATCCTGCTGGCGCTGGAGGGGCTGCAGCTGCGAGGCAAGCAGTCCGAGCTGCTGGCGTCAGCAGTAGCCGCCGCATGCGTGCGGCGGGGCTTTGCCGGCTTTGAACCGCAGCACCTCAGCAACTCGGCGTGGGCCCTGGCTAAGATGGGGTATGGGGCCGGTGCAACGTCGCAAGCCACGCAGCAGAGCCATTGGTACGCGGCCGCGGCGGCCGCAGCTCAGCGGCCCGGGGTCATGGCCGGCGCCAAGCCGCAGGGCTGGGCCAACCTGCTGTACGCGCTTGCGTTGGTGCGCCACCAGCCGCCGCCCGCGCTGCTTGACGCAGGCGCCGCGGCGGTGATGCAGCGAGGCAATGCACAGGAATGTGCAAACACGCTCTGGGCGCTGGCGGTGCTGCAGCTGCGGCACGCCGGCTTGGAGGCGGCGGTGTGCGGCCGGCTGGGCGAGCTGCTGCGGCTAGAGCCGGAGTCGCTTATTGCACAGGAGCTTTGCAATAGCTTGTGGGCGTTGGCGGTGCTGGCAGGCGGCGTTGGCCCTGCTAGCCCGGCTGCCGCTGCGCTGGCCCCGGCGCTGGCCTATGAAGCCGTGAGGCGCCGTGAGAAGCTTAATGGAGATGACTTCAGTCAGCTGTGGCAGGCGCGACAGGAGTTGGGCGGCGAGGTGGCGGAGGCTCTTGCCCGCAGCCCCGACCTGCTAGCCGCGATGGAGGCGGCGGTGGCTGCCGAACGGGCGACAACTTCGACCACCAGCAGTACGCAGGAGCAAGTGGCAGAGGCGCTTCAGCGACTGCTGCAGAAGGATCTCCTGCCCATCGTGTCCGTGCAGACGGAGGTGGTGGTGGAGGGCGTGCTGGGGCGTGTGGACATTGTGGCGGACTGGAGAGACGGGCGCAGAGTGGCCATCGAGGTGGACGGTCCAGACCATTTCCTCACCAACCGCAAGGACGACCCGTCCGCTGTAAACGGTTCGACGGTCCTACGCAACCGGCAGCTGCGGCGGGCGTTTGGGCAGGGCGGCCTGCTGTGTGTGCCGTACTGGGAGTGGGACAGGCGGAAGACTTCTTCCGCTCAGGAGGCGTACATGCTGCAGCAGCTGCAGGATCTGCTATCGGGCGCTTCGTCAGGAGCAGCAGCAGGGGAAGGCAGCGCCGCCGCCCCTCGCCGCCCGCAGCAGCGGACGACTCCGCCGCAGCCGGATACTGCCGGCAGCAGTACCACCACCAGCACCACGGCTAGCAGCAGCCAGAAGAGGCGCGTCCTCGTTGTTGTCCGCAGGACGGCGCCAAAGCAGGAGGCGGCCGGCGGCGGTGGAGCGGGAGAGGCCTCGGATGCAACAGTAGCTGCAAGGACGGTACCGGCGGAGGCTGAGGTGGTGGCCCCAGCCGGGCAGCAGCAAACGGAAACGGTGCAGCGGCTTCCCAGCAGTGGCGCTGGTGGCGGTGCTGGCGAGGGCGGAGGAGACGGAGCTCCGCTGGCGCCGCAGCCACCACCACCGCAGCAGCCGCGCGTGTCAGCGCCCCGGACGCGCCGCAGCAGCCGCCAAAGCCAAAGCCGCGGCGTCCAGGCAGGCTTGCCTGCTCCTTCGGTTGAGGCCCCGCCGCCGGAGCAGATGCAGGCGGCAGCGCAACCCAGGCGGGCCGCGGGTGGGAAGCGGACTGAGCGGAAAGCAGCGGCGGCTCCGGCAGCAGGTGGCGGCGGCGGCGGCGGCGGCGGCAGTGGCCCCGGGGCGGTGGTGGTGCCGGCCACGGTCTCTGAGAATCAGGTGGCGGTGGTGGCTGGGGAGGAGGGCTCTACGGCAGCAGATGTGGAGGGTGGTGGTGGTGGTGGTGGTAGTGGCGGGGCGGGGGCCTGCCCGCGGGCAGCAGGCGGAGGCGGGCGGCGGGGACCGGCAGGCGTGCAGCCTCGAAGCGTACCAGGAACGAGTGAGTGAAGGGGTGCGAAGCAGTGGATGTGGTCAATGAATGCGGCACAAACGTGCACACGACTTGTGGTTCGTGGAGCGGTATCCCTTGTGTCCTTTTCCAACGCACGTGTGTAAGGAGCAGTGAATGCAACATGCTAGGGCGCGCCGCGACGGGCTTTTGGCTTTGTGTGGCGTGTGTTTGGTGCGGTGCCCAGTACGGTAGGCATCTGTGGTGACGGTCAGGCAGGTGAGCGGCCGTGGGGCCCAGTAGCGGTGGCCATACACGAGTACAGGGGGGGCGGGGCGTGAAGTAGTGGAGTTGAGGCACCAACGCCAGCTAAGTAGCAACACATGCACACACGGCGCGCCAAATGCGCCAAGTTTGAGGCATGCCGCTTGTGTTCTGTGTGCAGAGGGTAGATCGCCACGGGTCAGCTGTGGCAGTGGCCCGGGGGTTATGTGCTGGTGGCGGCTGACGTGGCAAGCAGGCGTGACGCTGGGGCACAGGCGGAGGAAAGGGAGAGACCCGTCCGCGTGTAGCAGGCCACGGATGGGCCCGGTTGGCACGAAATACGCGACGCAGTATGTGTGGACGATATTTGGTGGGGTTAACACCCATCAGTACTCCTCTTAGATGTGGAGGCCGCGAGGCTCACCACTACGTCGTCGGTACATCAAACTCGTGCCAACATCTACCTTGGCAGGTTGGCCCTGGCGGCCTCGGCCCTGGCCCCCCTTCAAGCCCAATCTTATCAAACATCTCTATCGTATTGACTCTGGAATGGGAAACACAGCCTGTTTCGTCAACTAAACGAAGCCATTTTAAGGAAATCGGCCACTGACGCCGCCCCTGCCTTCGTAAAATACGAGCGCTGGCTGTGTGGTTGGGTTGCATTGGGCGAGGGGTTGAACGACGGTACGAGAGGGTAAGAGCCGTGTGATCAACCGCATGCGGTGCACAGCAGCGTTTCCTGCCACGAGCTCGCGGACATTGGCTGTGCCAGCAGTCACGCGGGTACCACTCCGGGGGTCAAGGGCGGGATCGCAAGGTCTATGCCCAGACTGTCGCCCCGACCATGAATTGACATCCCATTACACATAATAAGGTCCCTGGATGGTGCTCGGGCATAATTTTGAGCGAGAGCTCAAGTTGAAATGCTATATGTCGCGCTCGCCAGGACCCCGCCAACTTAGCCTGAAGCTATTTTGATTACATCTATACGAGAATTAATGTCGACGGCAATAGATTCAGGCCCCAAACAGCGCATATGCGAGATATGGGCTTCGGTCAATTTCGCGACTTGAGCCCCGATAAGCATAATTTGGACCTTTGCCGACCACTTCTGGCTGATGATGATGTTGGTTATGTACCTACAGAAAGGCGGTGTCTAATCCGTGCGGTAGGATTTGCCCCGGGGCAACGTCCAACGTGCGGGTTTGGCTGGGAAAACGCACCCCCCGGACGGCAGCCCAGTTTTCACCACGGGCAATAGCTCGTACAAGACATCTAACTAGCCAGGCGGATAGAGCGGGGGGTAGGTCGGGTCAGCATCCTTGTACGAGTTATTGCTCATAGTGAAAAGGCCCGCGGAAGAAGGGGCTCCCGTAGACCCCATCCAGCCGCCTGGTGGTACCCGCGTGCCAGCAGTGCTCTGACGGTGACGCTGACGCCACAGGAAGGGTGGGCTGGGAAGGGGCAGCGCCTGGGACGGCGGCGTCGGAACAGGAACTGGAGGGGGAGCTTGCGGCCGTGACTGCAGCTGTGGAGGGTGTGCCGCCAGCGCTGCAGAAGGCTGTGGTGCCTGTGGCCGTGGCGGTTGTGGCGGCGGTGGCAGGGGGGGTTTAGAAAGCTCAGCAAAGCTTCTTACCCCATGCTCAAAGTTACAGAGCTCCAGGAGAACCATATGTACGTGCTTTTAGTTTTTCCAGGGTTTGTCTGGTGAGGAAGTTCTGGGCCGCGAAAGTTGGGGGGTCGGTCGTCGTGGGGGTCTGCCGGGTTTTCGGGAGCCCATCCTGGCGAATTTCGGGAAGCGCCCCACAAGCAGAACTAGGGGCCAGACGCAGCACTACGAGGCTCATATGTGCACGTTATGCCGCAGTAAGCAGGAACAAAGCGTGGGAGGGCTAAGTGGCGCGTCCTGGCATGGACTTGTCAGCACATGTCCCCGGATTCTGCCGGATTCGACATATGTGTACTGACACAGCGGGGCTTTTACGCGCTGGTGCGCAGGAATTCACGCCTAACAAGGGCTGCCGGTGCACATTGTCTACTCGTCACGCGGCAAAGCGTTGAGCGCGGGGTGGGCTGGGTCGAGGCCTCGAGGGCATTTCCATGGATAGGATCCAACCTGTGACCGAAGTGTCAGAACAGGACCGCTGATGGCACAGCGTGATAGGGTTCGTCAAGAAAAGTCGATTGGCACCACTTGAGTATAAAAGGGAGGTAGTTTAACCCCTAAACAACGAGGTTTTGTCCGTGGGAGGGGTCGGGCGTCCCCTCAAGTGGAGTCCCCCAGGGATTTCGGGGCATTGGGTCTGGCACTTTGTCTCCTTCCCCCCCCCCCCGCTTGGCGGTGGTTCCAGGGCTTGCTTCGGCACTGGGGGCTGTGGCACCGCTGGGGGCTGTGCTACCGCCCGCCGCACTGTCTCCTCCTCCACTCCTTCATCTCGGTCGGCGGCGCCCTGCTCCTTCTCCACCTTACTTGTCGCCTTCGTCCTCCTCCTCTTCCTCCTCGTCATCCTCGTCTCCAACCGCGGCCGCCGCATTCAGACGCGCACGCAGCAGCGGCACAGCAGCGCCGCTGCCCTGCGTGTGCATCCATGCGCCGTCGTCCATAACCGCCCCGGCAGCCGCTGCCGCCACCGTCACTGCGCCCTCTGCCACTGCCCGCGCGAGTGCGGGTGCTGCCGCCAGTGTTTGTGCCCCGTGCGTGCCGCGGCCGTGTGGTGGTCCTTAGCACGTACGGCTACCCCGCAGGCTGCAGGGCCCTGGCGGCTCGCGCCCCTGAATCCTAGATCAGCCGTGTCCACCCCCTGGCCACCGCCGCCGCTAGGCACCATACACAGCCTGCAGCCGCGGTTGCAAGCCGCTACTTGGTTGGAGTTCCGTTACCCCGGGGCAAAGGCGGAACCCTTTTCGCAGTTCGTAAGTCGGACTCGCACCTAAATCCCTCGCGTCAAACCTCCTTCCAACCGGTGAAAATCTACAACGCTGCCAACGTGGTGGCGCGGCGGCTTGAAAGGCTACAGCCTTGATTACTTTATTCTTGCGGCTGTTTGGGTTGCTGGGCGCCCAGCCGGTGTGGAAGGCTGGGCTGGACCGGAGCCCTGCGGACTGAACTTGATTGGCTCCAGGTCCAGGAGCAGAAATCATGCGTGCTCTGCACGCATATGGGTGCCTATGGACACATTCTGGCGGGTCTTCGGAGGGTTGGGGAGGCACGGAAGCGTGGAGGTAGGGAATTCAACCCCGTGGGTTGGAAGGGTTGGCCGTCGGACTGCAGGCAGGGGTCGCCGGCCGGTTGCAAATCTACCTGGAGCCACGCATGCTGGCGGGAGAGAAGCTAACAGGCAATTTGAGAGCAGCACTGGGGCAAAGCCCAAGCGAGTGTGCATTGCTGCATTTCTGCGTGTTCACTTCTGTCTGTGGCTCTGGTTATGGACAAGAAAAGGTGGCTCTCCCTTGCAAGGGAAAAGTGGGCTGAGCCCACGCCACGTCCTCCGTCTGAGGCCGAAGGTTCCAATACTAGCCTCATCTCCCGGACATAGCCGGGGTCGGTTTGTGCAGGCACCGCCCGCCATATGTGCCCAGTCGCGCCCAGCTATCAAGCACTAGTGCAGCAGGCAGCAGGCCAACCAGACAGCAAGGAAAACCTCTCAACACCCTTGCCGCTGCAGCCGACTGCCCTCTACGCCATGCTCGTCAGCACAGGTCGCTAACCAGATAACACCGGCAGGTCTCAACCTGCGCGCCGGCGCCGCTTTGAAGGCGGCGCCGCGCTGTCCTCCTCCACGTGGCCTTGCCCGCCCCCTCTGCTCCGAACATGCGCGCCGCCACTGCCGCTGGGCGTGTGATGGGACAGTGGCAAGGCAAGTTGAGAAAGTCCCGTAGGGCGTAGCTGATTCCCAGAACCCAACAAATGGCATACAATTGGCAGCGGCAGGGCAAGAGTGCGCGGCTGGTCGAACGCCGGAGTTACTGTACCGACGAGTTGCTGGCTGGCTGGAAGTTTGCTGACGCGCATTCCTCACGCTCCGGGCGCCCGGCCAGGCGCCCGGCCAGGCGATAGCACCACACAGACACACCGCAAACGCCACACTCGCGAGGCAGAGCCGCATCGCACCTGCAGGAGGGTGACCAGCGTCCACGGATGAGCACGAGAGGCAGCCGCAGAGAAAATGCAAACGGAATGCAGCAAAGCAATGGCCGGGCGACAGTGTGGCAAGCAGGGGCACAGACAGGGCGAGGCAAGGCAGGAGAGGGCGCCCGATTGTACGGATGAGTGGCGGGCGAGTCGAATGCAATTGCGAGACAAACACAACCGGAGTGTGAGGAAGCGCCGCGGGTTGGAAAAGGTAAAGCCGTGGCTGATGTTCGGGGCAGAGCTGTGTCGCGCGCCCTAAGGACCGAGTGCGGTTAGCGGAATGTTTGCTGCCGTCGCGCGCTGGAGCTGGTGCTGGCGTGGGGATTTTGTAGACAGCGATAAGATGGGCAGAAGAACTCATGAAGAGCTGACCGGTGAGACGGCGGGCGCAACTGGCGAGTGGCGAGGCGGACAGGCACGGTCAGTAGCAGCTGGGCCTAGGGCCGCCCGTAAAATGTAAAGTTTGAAACGTTCAGCGCATTTTCGTAGCAAGATAGCATGAAGGGGTGTGATACTATAGAAGACAGCGGCTGCAAAGGATGTAGAGGGGTAGAAACGGGCAGGGGAAAGGGGAGGGGGAAGGGGATTTGGGGGGGGGGGGCGGGCAGGGAGTGGCGTGTCGCGAGCACCCGACTTAACGCGGTGGCTATCCCATGAGGTATAAGGTAATATGTCAGCGACATAAACCATATGCGCATAAGTGGGGGCAGTCCATCCCCATTTTGGGCCCGCGCAATCAGCGATGAGGATCCCGTTGCGTGACCAACGCGGCCCAACCAACGCGGCCCATCGACAAGCTGATATGCATAGCAATCCGCAATAGAGTATGTACTAGATCGTAGGCTTGCGAGCGTCGGCCAGAGTTGGGCACCAACTGGCGACCAACTTTCTGTGCGCGGGTTGTTTATATCCGCGGGTCGGTTTTACTGGGCGTGGATGACGGCAAGTGATTGCACACAGATAGCACAGGCTGGTGGAGTTCAACTGTGAACGTTCACCGCCGGGACCGGCCTCGCCCGGCATAAAATGAGCGCGCCCTCGCCGTCTGAACCAGCATTTGGCTACACGTTTTTGCGTTCCATTGGCTCCGGCACCTATGGCGACGTTTATCTGGCTACCTTGGCGCGCGATGCCAGCAGCGGCAACTCGAGTTGGGCGGTCAAGGAGTTCCGCTACGCAGCCGAGCATGACAAGCTGGTGCGTGGAGGGCTGGTGTCATATCTGAGAGCGAAAAGCGGACACCCGGGGTTTTGTATAGATATTTTGGCGGGGCGCTTTTTCGCTGCGAACGTCTTGTTGTGTCGGTGTCCGCCGGAATGGTTGTTTGGCGACAATTCCAGGTGCTTGCGCTGCAGGGCCTGCGCCTGGCGCTGCGCGAGTTGCGGCTCCTACAGAGCCTGGACCACCCACTCGTTATTCGTTTGGAGCGCGCCTTCCGCTCACCATCAGGGCGCTTATATGCCGTCTTTCCTTATATTAGCGGGGGCTGCGGTCAGGACGTGCTTCGCTCAAAGTATGAGTTCGGGCTGCCGCCGCGCATGCTAAAGTCCTTCGCCTGGCAGCTGTGCGTGGCGGTGCGCTACCTGCACGACTGCAAGGTACGAGGGCCTACAACTGCAGGGGGGTCTGCCACTGCCGTTGGCTTGCCCAAGCAGTCTGACAAGTGTTGCTTCCGAGACATGCTAACTGCTTGCGCGGGGGTAAACATTTACCTGTTGCATGCACAGGTGCTGCACCGTGACATCAAACCCCCCAACATACTGCTCGCCTCTGATGGCAGCATTCGCCTCTGCGATTTCGGTGAGTTGCACAGCCCCACTCCCACGCCTCCTCATGCGCCTCCTCGTGCTCCTACGGTCACGCCCACTTCCCCCCGGCACCGTCTGCCCGGCCTCTTTCTCTTCAGCCCCCACTCCCCAGCCCCCCTCACAGACTCTCACCCTGCATACTTATTACCATTGTTGCAACCTTGTCGCAATGCCGTAAATGACAGGCTTCGCGCGGCGCCCCAACGACCCGCGCGACGGGCTGTGCAAAGGCGAGGGGCTGACGGAGTACGTCGTGACACGTGCCTACCGTGCACCCGAGGTGCTTCTGGGGCAGCCGTACGGCACGCCTGCGGGTAAGACGGTTGCAGGCGTGGCTGTTTAACTGGAATCGGGCGCCACCACGGGGAGTTGAGGGCGTGGGCCGCCCGTGAGGGGCGGGCAGCTACGGAGCGGCGTGAAGGAAGGAAAGGGTGCGGATGGGACGCCAGGGGCTTTGGAACGGGCGCGCAACATCAGCGCCGCCGCTTGCCCACCTAGCCTCGCGGCATGATCAACGGTGACGTTCTGATACCGGAATATATAACGTGCCCCTTTCTGTGATGGCGCTGTGACCAGCCTCTAATGTCTGTTTCATACTCCCTGCCGTGTATGACTTTGTCTTGTGCCCCTGTCTGTCCTCCCGCAGATGTGTGGGCGCTGGGCTGTACGCTTGCTGAGATGGCCACTGGTCGCACACTACTGCCCGGCTCCTCGTCTCTGGACCAGCTCTGGCGCTGCCTCGGCGCACTACCAGCTGAGCCCTGGCCCGCTACCTTGGCGGCAGCCGTGGAGGCGCTTGGTCGGCTTGATCCCGCGCAGCTCGGTGGGTCGCTCACGCAGGAGCAGCTGCGGCCGATGCGGCTGCCAGGACGGCCGCTGGCGGCACGGCTGGCACATCTCGACACCCAGTTCGTGGAGGTCGTGACGGCGTGCCTGCGGCTTGACCCCGCGGCCCGCGCCAGCGCCGACCAGCTGCTGCGCCTGCCGTACTTTGACGATGTACGGCACGTGATGGCGGGCAACGACACGCTCTTGCGGCTGTACGATGACCTGATGTACGAGCGCTGCGGTTGCGGCACGCAGCCGCGGGCGGCAGGCACGGCCACCCTAGCGCGGCAGCACAGCCTGAGCGCAACGTCCTTCTCAGCCACCTCTTCACGAAGCAGCATCAGCAGCGGCGGCAGCTGCGAGGGCGTCAGCGGCGGCGCGGCCGCTGGCGTCAGCGGCGGGGCCGGCGGCAGGGCCAGCGGCAGCAGCATCAGCCTCGGCAGCCCGGACTGCGGCTCCGGACTGGTGTCACCAGTTGTGCCAGCAGGCGCCTCGCCCGGTGTTGTGCTGGCAGCCGCCTCAGCGGCAGCGGCCGCCGCGGCAGCTGCCTGCTCCGTGTCGCCGGTTCTCACTCCGCTGCAGCAACAGCTGCAGCGACAACAGCAGCAACAGCAGCAGCAACAGCAGCAACAACAGCAGCGCCGCGCAGCGACGGCCACGGCGGTGCCGCGGGAGCAGCAGCCCACAGCCGAGCCCCTCGCCTGCCACCTCACCCACACCCACCTGCCCGTCCCTCCGCAGCTACGGCACCTGGGCACCACCAGCCCGCCCGCATCGCCTGTCGCCGTCGCCGCCGTGCCTGCAGTGTCGCCTGCGTTCCACAAAACTTCTGAGCCAGGCGCTCTGGAGGCGGCAGCCAAGGCTGCCGTGGGCAGCCAGGGCCAGGGCCAGGGCCGGGGCCGGGGCATGCGGCGCGTGTGTACCTCCATGGACGTGACGGAGGCAGGTGCGGCCGCCGCAGCCGCCAAGCAGCGCAGCCAGCTGCAGCAGCCGCAGCCGCGTGAGCAGCAGGAGCCGGGGGCCGCAGCGAAGGCGCCGTACCTGCGTGCCAGGGCTGGCGGCGCCGTTGTCACCGCCGGCGCCGTTGGAGCCTCCTTTACGGCGGCGGCGGCGGCCGCCGCCAGTGCCATCGCCGCCGCGCGCAGCAGGGAGGACGCCGCCGCCATCAGCCTGGTGTCCACGCCCACGCGTTTACCGCCTCTGGATGAGTGTGCCGCCTTTACCTCGCACCACGACGCCGTGGGCGGCAGCGACGGCGGCGGCGGCTGTGGCAGCGGTGAGGAGACGACGCTCATGCATAAACACTCAGGCGCCAGCCTTGCGCTGACAGGCACCGGTGGCTGTGCCGGAGCCTACGCCGCTGCCTTCTGCAGCGCTGACGGCGAGCAGCAGAGTGTCGGCGCCAAGGCGGCGGCGGCACACGACAGCGCCGCGCTACAGGCGCTGCAGCCGCAGCTGCAGCTCTTGCCGCATACACGGTACCTGATGGCGGCAGCAGGCGATGAGGACCCGACATGCATGGGCCCTATATGGCCGGCCAAGCCGGCGGCCGACCTGTCACCAAACAGCCCACCGCCGCACGTGCCGGCGCCAGGCCTGGCCCGCGCCTGCAGCGACGGCTTCGCTAACTCAGCGCTGGCTCCATCACGCAGCACCACATGCATCGCTACCGCCTGTGCTGGCAGCGATACCGCTGCCGCCACCGCCGCCGGTAATGACGCGAGTGCGCGGACCACCCCGTTCGCGGCGGCAGGCGCCGGCGGCCCTGCTATAGGCCCCTCGGCCGCGGCTTCAGGCGTGACGGCCCGTGCGATGTTCTTGCGGCGGCGCCCTGACCTTTGCGTGTTTGGCGACAACAGCGACGACGACGAGGAGGACGAGGTGCTCACGCCCAGGGGCACGGCCGCCGGCGCGCGTGCCCAGCGTGCCCACGTTCCGCATCCGGATCCCGAGCTCTGCTGCCTGCCTGAGGCCGACGGCCTGGGGCCCTTCGGCGCGCCGAGCCGCAGCTGGGGCTCCGGTCAGGTGCCGTCGTCGCAGGGCGCCGCCGCGGCGGCGCCTCCGCCGTCCCTGCCGCCGCGCTTCGGCGCACGCCACCACGGCTCGATGCCGCTGCTGCTGCCGCAGCGCCGCGGCACGCTGTTGGGCTTCGTGCCGGAGCCGCCCAGCGGCGACGCTGCCTCCGTGGCGGCGGTGCTGACCCGCACCATCTCGACGGCGGAGCACAGCGGTGGCGGCGGCTCCCGCCCGGGCCGCTCGAACGCCGTGCTGGCCACGCTGCCGGTTGACGCGGGCTCAGCGCTGCCGGCCCACAGCGACGGCATGATGGGCCCAGGAACGGGCCTGCTGCATCCGCGCGCGTCGCAACTGCAGCAGGGCAGTCCCACGATGTCGCTCTCTGCTCAGCAGCAGCTACAGCTGCAGCCCTCCGCCAGTCGCCAGCTGCCAGCCGCCGCGGCCTTCCCCGCCGCGCCAGGGCAGCTGCCTGCCCCTGCGGCCGGCGCGCTGTCGCCGCCCGCGCACCCGGCCAGCGCAACCACGACAGGCCGCCTGAACCATCGCCTCTCGCTGTCGCAAGCCTCCACCGGCGCAGCCGGCAGCACGGCCGCCGCCGCGCTCGGCTCCTGTCCCGCTGTTTCCCCCGGTGCCTCCGGCGCCGCCATCGTCAGGGCCGCGACCGTGAGCCGTGCGGACTCGAGCTCCGGCCGCGCGGCAACGGCGGCGCAGGCCGGAATGCTGCGGCAGACAAGCCGCGGCACTTTCGGCAGCCAGCCGCTGACGATTGCCGGTGCCAGCTCTGCAGCGCTCGACAGCAGCGCCTGCGGCTCCTACACGCCCGGCTACGGCCTCGGCATGGGACTGGATGGTGAGTATGGCGGCTACAGCGGCGCCGGTAGCGCGGTCACGACCGCCATGACCATGACGACGACGGCGGCTGCGGTGGTGGCGGCAGCGGCGGCCGCAGCGGCAGGCTTCTACTGCACCGGTGGCCTGGGCCCAAGCGCGAGCGGCAGCGGTGGCGGAGGTGCAGGAAGCTACTCCCACTTCTGGAGTGGCGGCAGCACGGCTGGCGCTTCGGCTGCCGCGGCCGGTGGCTACGGAGGTAGCGGCGGCGTGGGACCGTCCATGGCGCCTTTTGCCTTGTCGGGTGCTAGTGCGAGTGGCGGCAGCAGCTTTAACCGCAGCTCCGCGACGCACGCGCAGCAGTGCCGGCTGCAACGGCAGATGTCTGTCCTTGAGGGCCCGGCCGGAAGTGCGTCCGCGAAGGCTCCTGCGTCCTTCGCGACCGAGGCCAGTGCCCCCTGCTTCCCTGCGGCAGCGACAGCAGCTGCCATAATTACTTCGTCAGCTGCTAGCGATGCTGCGGCCACTGGTGCGGCCACTGCTGCCGCTACTGCCGCTGGCTCAGCCATGAGCCGTGGCAGCTCAACTGCTGCAACCGTAACCCTAATCCATTACGGCGAGCCGGCTGCTTCCGGCAGCAGCCTGGTCCCGTGCTCGGCGATTGGCAAAGCGCCAGCCCGTGATGTGAGCAAGCTTTTGGAGCCGCAGCAGCACAGCCGTGTGAGCCATGAGGAAAGCGGGAGCAGCACCAGCACCAGCGGCAATGCTGCAAGCCGTGGCGGGATGCTGGCAACTATCTTTCGGCCGCTGTTCGCATGCGTCGCGCGACAGGGCTGATGCCAGCTCCCTAACCAGCAAGCCGGTCTTTGCCGACGGCGTACCGTAAACGGCTTCTGAACTAGATTCGACGCATGAGCTGAGGGTGCGTCGCTTGAGGTCGCTAGGCTTTTAACTTTATCATGGCGCACTATCATTATTTTGTGCATTTAAATTTCAAAGAAACTCTAGTTGGTGCATTCAAACTTGTGGCGACAGACTGCGTTGGCTATAGCAGCGCATGATGACGGCCTCACACAACACACTAGGCACAAGGCACTCGCTGGCAACACGGCAGAGAGCGCAACTGATGGCTTTGGGAAACTGGGCAATGGCATGGAGCCGCCAGGGCAGAGGGGCCTTCACATTTCAATGGCCCAAAAAGCTTGTATGTGAGAGGGGTGAGGCCGCAACAAGAACGGGCCAGGATGCGGGGCCGGTACAAGACACGGCGACCTGAAGATGAAGTAAAATGGGCAGTGTACCAAATGCAGAAGTTCAAGCATGGCACAAAAGTGTTTATGCTGTGAATGTGGAGGGCGAAGCAAAATGCTGCTGCCAAAGTCCAGGCCACAAGCGTGTTTGGCTGGCTTTTACATGAGGACACAGGTATGGGGGTGGGCGGGCTGTGTTTCGGCTGCTGCCACCCCAACATTCTCCCGGTGGCACCTGTGGGCTGAAATGCCTTCATCTGCACTCCAAGCGGATTTTTGTGGAAAAGCGAGTGCGGAGAAGCGAGTGCCAGAGCTCTGCCTTCGTGGTTGCGCAGTAAGGACACTGGCTAACGCGTGTTAGTATTACGGTGTGCATCCTGCAAACTTAATTCGGCCGTATGAGCCGTTGTTAGAGCATTATTTATTGTGACTTCGCGAGAGCAGACGCGAGCGTGCCAAACGTCATGCTGCAGCGGCGGTGCTGAGGTCTTGCGACGCTCGTGAGAGGTCGCAGAGGAGCTACGGTTTTGCCCGAGTCTGCACGACCTGACAATTGACCGTGCAGGGCTGGATGTTGAAGCAGGAGTCGCATGTGATACATGCGACATACTGGTAGTCCTAATGCCGTGTGGCGCGGGTCAATCCCCATGTACGCTGCTGAGTACCTTACCTGGGTCCGACGCAAGCCATATGGCCGAGCGGTAGAGGAGAGGCCATACTCCAAGCATTTATTTACCGGGCGAGGAGCGAGGAAGGGGCCGGCAGGTAAAGCCTGGTCGAGCACCCCCATTCATGCGTGGGTGAGCGGTGTGTTGGCGCGGAGAGAGCCGTTTGAGCCCAACCTATCTGGCACATCCTCACATACGAGGAGTGCGCCGGGCCGCGTCAGTTGTGTCGAAGTGGAAACGCGTGCCAGGGCTTGCAATTTCGAGGCCCACGGGTAGCGCATGCCGATGCAGGGAACATGCGGATGATCTTGAGCGTTTGAGTTGAGGGCAGGATGAGATGCGCTGCGGTGAAACGCAACACGCCGTACGGTGCATGCCCGTTGCGTTCGTAGTGGGGTTCCCTCTCTGTTCATGCCGATCCATTGCCGGGGCTTGTGCGAGAGTGCGACAAGCGGGAGTACCGCAGGAAGCAGGGCCGCAGGCAGAGCAGGCGTGAAGCACAGGCGTAGGTCTCCGAGCCTCCAGGTCCGGTATGTTTTGCGGTAGTTAGTTGCATGCATGTTTGAGTCATACATGGTTTATGATGTGCGTGCCCACGAGTAGTAGGGGACTGAGGTGCTGCAGCGTTCAGCGTCCCCCGGCTGCCATTTCCCCGCCGTGTTTTACGATTTGATAGTTTGGGCGTACATCACTGTCTGAGACTCCAGATCACGTACGTAGTTGCATACATGCATGCTTGTGCCGGGCCGTACCAAACTTTCTATGTTTGTACCCAAGAGGAGCAGGAGAGTGGTGCTGTTGCACCGGTTGTCTTCCTTCACACGTTGCGTCCGCCCGAATTGTATCGGCGATATCTTTTCCTGTCCATTCTTCGTGGTGATATCATGGGCGATAATGTGTTGTTGGGCATGATCGTACGGTACGGTACGACTGCGGTCAAGCAAGGGAGGTATGAAGCCGGCATGCAGAAACTTGGTCTCTTCAGACTGTAGCAGCGCCACGCCTCCGCACCAATGGGCAGGCACGCCGCATTTGCTGCATGCTTAGGATACTTGCAGACGCGTCGGCACGCCGAGGAACCAAGCAAGCAAGGAGTTAAATTGGGGATCTGGGTGGCTGTGAGTTTGTGCGTTCTGGTTGCGGTGGAGATGTTGTTGAGGACTGTTTAGCCGGTCTAGCACGGAGACGCTACAGATGCACTGGAATGCAAGCTGACGAGCAACAGGCCGTCTGGAGATTTTAAACAATGCCCCAAGGCCGGATGGAATGGTCAAGGAGTGGAAGAAGGTGAAATGGAGAGTGGAATGAATTTATTGGGTCCTCAAGTGATCCTGAATTTACCACGTGCACGGTTGGGTTATCTTCGTTTTGAGTCAAGCATCATGCGGCCTGACAGGTTTAGACTTCGCGCATCAACAGGTGCTTAAGTTTGAGAGTATGTCATACACATGTCTCTCGAAGCTTGGCGGCCCGAGGGAAGCAGTGCTGGTGGTCTGGTTGTTTGTTGTGAGGCGCGACCAGGTGGGTCTGTACTGTGAACCTGTGCTGCTTGGGTTGTTCAGGGCGCGCGCAGGCGCCCCCGGGCACCGGGTGTGCAGTGGGCTGGGTGGCGTCATGGTAGGGTGGGCGGCCAGAGTGGATGGTCAATCAGGGTTTACATGGGCAATCGGATTACGAAAGGGAGACGGCCGCTGATGTACCTGATACCTGCGGTCGCGGAGGGCCTGGCAGTCCTGGTAGGCCAGTAGGACCCACAATTCGCAACTCGTGAGTTGTGAGACACAGCCTTCGACTGTACCGCGCCGGTAGGCTGCAAGTCCGCCGTTTTGCCCCACCCATCTTTGGTTATTGGGTGATATTGCTGTGATGTAAAGACCGGCCGGATGTTGATTGCCATGTGTGGATGTTTGTGTGTGGATGTGTGGGTGTGGGTGGGTGTGGGTGTCACCTGGATGTTTGCGTATGACAGACTTTTGTTATTGGGGGTTATTTTGTGCCCGATTCTGACCTACCAGACGCGCGGCCTTTCCGTAGGACAGCGAAGGCGCGTCGAGGAACGAAGTTTTTACCACAGTTTTGCGTTGTGGGATGTTGTTTGTTAGACTGCGAGCTTCTCTCGTCAGAGGCAGCACTATGTACCGTCCGTACAAACAGGCTTGACGCGCGGTTTGGGCGTGGGCGAACCCGCTGCTGCACTGGTACTGCTGCGCCGCCAAAGTAGGGGAGGCAATCATGGCACGCGGCGGTATCTTGACCGACCAATGAAGCGTCTGCACTGTGCGGCTTCAGTGCTGAGCTTGTACAAGTATCACTATGTAACACGATGAGGCCGAGGTGGGGTCTGTTGATGATGTGTTACGGGGTTGGAAGTGTGCGATCCTGGACCTGTAACGAGACTAAGTGAGTCTGAGGTCGGGTCTGTCCTGACGTTGGTGCCACGGCCCCATGCCCCTTCACCCGGTTTCCCCGGGATCCTGCGTGTGCAACAGCGCTGTGAAGTCCGTGAAGGGTGGCCCCCACTGCCAAGCCAGCAGGCCACCCGCACGAGCGTCGCATGCTTCTGTGGCTGCTCAGATCACCAAGTTAACAGTGGCAGCAGCTCCAGGCCTACGCCCGAGGCCCCAGCAGTGATCAACCCTGGGCGGGGACTGCACGGCGGGCTGTGTTGAACGCGACCCATGCGTAGGGCAGGAGCAAAAGCACCAGTGGGGGCGATTGGGCGAAGGTCACAAATAAAGCACCGTCGTCATCCCGTGGCCCCAGCCGCAATACAAGTGCATGGGGCGCACCCACGTCCAGGACAGCGCTGAGCGCTGTCTCAAAGGCGACGGGGAGCGTGCAGTTGAGGCAGTTGCTTGAGCTGTTCGCTGCGTGCTCGGCCCCAATCCGTCGAAATCCTGCATGCCGGATGGCGGCGTGTAGTGTGGTGCCTATGCCGCCGCCAGTTACAGTGCCCTACACGTGTGCGACAGGTAACCCAGCCCGCCCCCGTGCTGCTTGTTTGCAGTGGCATCAAAAGAGGCCCCGGTAATGACGCGCCCGGGCTTACCGGTAAGAGCTAGCGAGGCGCCCGCATGAACCTGCCCGACTTCCACATGAGCTTGCCCCACTTCCACATGAGCCTGCCCGACTTCCACGGAATCTATGTGGTTACAAAACCCGTAGCCCCTCACCAGCGGGGGCCCTGCCCGAACAGCTTAGTAAGCATGTTTGTGTCTTGATGATGTCCATACATCCGGTCCGCTCTTCTCTTTCGCTCAATCCTGCCCATGCTCACGCTTGCGACATTGCCTGCCATCAGTATACGTCGGCTTTGCTGCCACAACACGCGCAGCTCGCTGCAGAATGTCAACTAGAAATAGTAGCACACAACATCTATGGCGGCAAGTCTGGAAGCCACGTGCCAGGCTGGCCCCCGCGGGGGCGGCGCCGTCCGAGTGGCTGCGGCTCATGGCAGCGCCCAGGCGCCTCATCATGTACTTGCGAGGGATCTCCTGCATCAGCTTGCCGGTGGAGGCGGCGGTGGCGGCCTTGCCCTCGGATGCACTGGCGGAGGCCAGGATTTGCAGCTGGCGCGGCGACAGAGCCTGCGGGGATGCGGCAGCAGGGCAGGATTGGGCGTTAAGAGACGAGCATAACGAACCGTTGATAAGAAGGAATGCCCGCAAAGCATTGTTAGCGGAGTGCTGTCGAAACGCGAACGCCAACGCCAACATTGCCAAGCGAAGCGTCTGTCTCTTCCTTCCAACAGTGCCCTACCAACCGCCCATGCCCATGCCCCGCGGCACTCACGGGCACCTTCTCCAGGTCCAGGTGCACCTTCTCGCCGTTCACCACCACGTAGCTCTTGCCCACGCCCACGAACTCCAGGGACGGCACGTCGGTGTTGTTCAGGTCGGCGACCCAGTTGTGGATCTGCACGCCGGTGAACACGGCGTAGTCGGCCTTCTTGGGATCCACGGCCTTGGAGATCAGGTACTCCAGGTCCTGCGGGGGAAGAGGGGGGAGCGGAGAGCGTTCCTTGGTCAGGGCCCTCGGCGGGTGACTAAACACAAGGGCCACAGTACAGCGACAGTTGCACCCAACCAAGCTCGCAAGTCACCCTAGCACAGGCCGGAGCAGGCAGGCACTCACAGCGGAGATGACGCGCTCTGCGGCCTTGGTCACATCCACCAGCGAGCAGTCCAGAGGGTTGATCTTCTCGTACGCTAGGCGGCGGGCGATGCGCTGCTTGAGGATGGAGTACTCGGGCTCCAGAGGGTCGTGCACGCCGGGCTGCTTGCAGTTGGCCTCCAAGCCGTCGCGCTTCAGGTCGCCCATGCACTGCAGGGGTAAAGAGGAAGGCAGGGCGGGAAGGTAAGCAGACGGTAACGAGAATGAGCAGAAACGCAGGCGTGCACCTATTAGCGCTTGCTCATACCTGCGACAGGTGCTTGCTTTCGCGCCTGTTCCCGCCCAAGACTTACCGCAGTCAGGGCACCGCAGGCAGCGCCGGCGCCGTGGCGGTTGGGGCGGCTGACGGCGCCGACCTTGCCGTCGCTGTTGATGGCGATGTGGGGGAAGGAAAAGGACCCGTAGCACTGCTTGCCCTACATGGAGAGAAGCAAGCGTGGAGGGATGGAAATGGGTCAGCGATGAAACAGTAAGCACTGCTTCTGCTGCCATGCAGAACCAACCTACTGTGCAACCATGAAGCGTTCCAGTGTTCCACCTAGCCCCAGCCAAAGCCCCAGCTTAGCCCCAGCTAAGCCCCAAGCATAAGCCCCTTACTCACCCCGACAACGGGCGAGTGCGACAGGCCGGCCTTCATGCCAATCACACCGCAGGTCAGCACGCCGCCAAGGCCGTGGGTGCTGAAGCACGAGGCAAAGGCCGCCTCAATCATGTCCTCCAAGATGAGGCACGACTCATCGTGGCGCACGTTGCTCATGGCTGCGGGCGGGGGAGGGTGGCGAAGGGCAGCGTTGTCAGAGGGCTATGGGAGGCGGCCTGTAATTGTAGGCAGCACGGCTGATGACAGTGAAGCGCCCCGCCCTTCCCTACTTCGACCACTCCTGTCCCCACTGCGTCACGCCCCTGCTCCAGCAACCTGCCGCCACCCGGCGCACCGATGGAGTTGTCGCTAGTGAAGCCGTAGCCGGCCAGAGCCACCTCCACACCTTGCTCCACGCGCGACATAAAAGTCATCCACGGACAGGGACGTGGGGAAGTGCTTTGGTCACCTCCGCCAGGCGCTCAGCCAAGCCGGGGGCACGAGCGTCGGTGGCCCAAGCAGGCTGCACGTGAGGAGCCGACGACGCAGTCGACATGGAGCGGGCGTGGCCGGGGCACATCACCTTGCCGCAGGTGCAGGGCTTGAGCACGGAGGAGCTGCCCGAACCACGGGCGACATTGCGCAGCAGGCTGGAGCCCTCAGCGCGCGCGATGGTGGAAATCATGCGGGGGCGAGCGGCATTCCATAGCTGGGCAGCAGTGGGCTCGAAGGTCGGGGTCAAGTTGGCCTCCAGCGCCGAGGCAATCTGGGTCGCGACTGAGCGGGAGAAGGAAGCGCGCGGCATTTTGGCTTGTGTCTGTGCTACGAACACGCGTTCAAGCGTCAAGGAAACACTGGTTGCGTTACTCGATGCAAAACTTAAACGCAGTAAATACACTTGCTGCTCGAGTTGGAGTCGGAGGCGGTTGGAAAAGTTGTTGTATTCGGGTGTCCGAGCCCCTACAACCAACCACGCCCTCATGGCACATCGCAATATAATCGTCCAGCACACAACTTGCAGTCATAACTTCAAAGCCTAAACGTCTATTCCTCGTGCCAAGGCACTTTCTCCGGAAGCGCACCCACCTCTCCGCGCCGCTCGCCTTCACGCGTGCTCTCAGCTCAACACCACTGTAACTCAGGTATGAGCGGGATGCTTTAGCAGTGCTCGACTTGCTTGACCTGCCTTATGAACTAGGCAAATCAGTTTAGCGTGTGCGGGCGTCGACCCGGTCGCTGCGATTGAATAGTCAGCACGACCTTGCCCGCGTGCCACAGCAACTCAGCTTACGTGTGTCGCAGCTTTTATGCATGCTTGGCAAACCCATTGCTGTGTTTGTCAAGGCGTCGTGGCACGGAGTGGCTTGCATGTCGGTCGTTCCTAACTCGTTGTTCGCTCTCCTTTGATCCTCTAATCCTGCAGGCCTTGACGGGCTTGTTTTATCAAAACCAGCAAGAATGTCATCCGACGCTATGACTATCAACGAGTCGCTGATGGAGGTGGAGCACACTCCCGCCGTCCACAAGCGCATTCTGGATATCCTGCCCGGCATTTCAGGCGGTGTGGCCCGTGTCATGGTGAGTAGTGACCGTAACTGGGATGTGCACAGCCTCGTCTGAGGATGTTGAATTTGCCGTCGGAGGGCCTGCCGAAGTTGGAGGCTTAGGTCCCAAGTTTCTAGAAGCGAGCAAAACCGAGCACGTAGCTTTATGCAGCGCGACCAGGTTACACCGCTTTTTGGGATACAGAATTTGTTTCGGCGCTCGAGCGAGTCCAAGCCACGCACTGCTATTCTCCCTTCCCTCACCTTGCTGCATCTCCCATCCCTTCCCGCCCCCCCCCCCCCCACACACACACAGATCGGCCAGCCCTTTGACACCATCAAGGTGCGGCTGCAAGTGCTGGGTCAGGGCACTGCCCTGGCGGCCAAGCTGCCGCCGTCGGAGGTGTACAAGGACTCGATGGACTGCATCCGCAAGATGATCAAGAGCGAGGGCCCGCTGTCCTTCTACAAGGGCACCGTCGCGCCCCTGGTCGGCAACATGGTCCTGCTGGGCATCCACTTCCCCGTCTTCTCGGCCGTGCGAAAGCAGCTGGAGGGTGATGACCACTACTCCAACTTCTCCCACGCCAACGTCCTGCTGTCGGGCGCGGCTGCCGGTGCCGCCGGTTCTCTGATCTCTGCCCCCGTGGAGCTGGTCCGCACCAAGATGCAGATGCAGGTGTGTGTGGGGGCGTGGCTGGGCTTCGCGGGCTCCCCTGGCTTGGTTTCGAGTGTTGTTTTTGTTGTGCGGCCTGGTCGAGCGCTTAGTGCCCTCTCCGCCATGCAAGGGCCTTTGCTGAAACCAAACCTGCCACCCTTGCTCATCACTATTGCTCGCAGCGCCGCGCCGCTCTGGCTGGCACGGTGGCCGCCGGCGCCGCCGCCTCGGCTGGCGCCGAGGAGTTCTACAAGGGCTCGCTGGACTGCTTCAAGCAGGTCATGTCCAAGCACGGCATCAAGGGCCTGTACCGTGGTTTCACCTCCACCATCCTGCGTGACATGCAGGTGCGTTGACTCGCCTTGTACAGCTGCCTGTGACGCGCCTACTTGTCAGGCCGCCCAGATTGGCCGTCTATCGCTGTCTGCCACTTCATTTCCCAAGCTGCAACTGTTCAAACCTGACCGTGCCATCCGCTGCCCCTCACGCTCCGCTCCTCATCAGGGCTACGCCTGGTTCTTCCTGGGCTACGAGGCCACTGTCAACCACTTCCTGCAGAACGCCGGCCCCGGTGTGCACACCAAGGCCGACCTCAACTACCTGCAGGTCATGGCCGCCGGCGTGGTGGCGGGCTTCGGCCTGTGGGGCTCCATGTTCCCCATCGACACCATCAAGTCCAAGCTGCAGGTGAGAGCCTACATTCTTTGCAGAGGGAATGGGGCTGCGCCATGAAGTAAGCTAGTTCTCATGGGCCCAGATGTGCGTTGCAGGATGGGGTCGGGGCACGCTGGGCAGGGCAGACAGCACAGCTGAAGCGCCCTAAACCTGCACCCGCTTCCCGCCAACGTGTGCTGATGTTGCATCGCCGCTTCCCTCCCTGCCCAACACTCGATTCCCTCGCCAGGCCGACTCCTTCGCCAAGCCCCAGTACTCGTCCACGATGGACTGCCTCAAGAAGGTGCTGGCGAGCGAGGGCCAGGCGGGTCTGTGGCGCGGCTTCTCCGCCGCCATGTACCGCGCCATCCCCGTCAACGCCGGCATCTTCCTGGCGGTGGAGGGCACGCGCCAGGGCATCAAGTGGTACGAGGAGAACGTGGAGCACATCTACGGCGGCGTGATCGGCCCCGCCACGCCCACCGCCGCGCAGTAAATGTGGCCGCGGCTGCGGCTACGTGCTTGAGCGCCCGCGTGTGCTCTATCTAGCTGCTGCAACAGCTGCTGTTGCGCACGCGGCGCAAGGCGCAACCTCCTGGCATGACAACATGGCTCAAAAGGTGTCACGTGTGTGTGTGTGTGTGTATGTTTGTGTGTGCGTGTGGAGAGTCTGGCATAGGTAGATGTGGTCGTTAGCTTTCTGCTTCGTTCCCCATCGTGAGGCGCATACATGCGGCAACAAGCCAGTGGATGCACTCTGGGCAGAACGTGCGTGTGTGCTCGTTTTTCCTAGCTTAGTGGTGGCAGCAGCGGCAACAGAAAGAGGTAGGCAGAAGCAGGAGCGGTCGAGGGAACAGGACAGCTGCTGAATACAAAGGCGTCAGACCTGAACGTAATTTTGTGCGGGCACCATACCCCGCTTACGGTCCAAGGGCATGATGCCTTTTTGATGCACACATCACCCCTCCCCGCGCATGTATGTTAAATGATGATTTTGACTGCTGTTTTTGAGAGCGGAACAAGGGGAACTGCAGTACTGGCTCGGACATGAGAGGAGAGGCCGGCGAGAGAGGCTCATGACAAAAAGTGGAATGGGCTTGCAGATGTATATAGCAGGGCAAACTGGCAAAAGGAGCGATACCTTTCGTAAGCACAGGGCTGAGGTGCATGGTCGTGGAAGGTCACGGGAGTTGAGCCGCTACACCGGCTGTCAGTGCTGGTCTGTTTCTCCATCGGGAAACGCGGGTCAATATGTAATCGTGATGGGTTTCATCGCCTTGACCAGGTCTGACGGCGCACCTCAACTCCCAGGCATGCCGCCCGCATCTCCACACTCGCCATGCTCCAACTATCACCGCAGCATCGCCACTTGCAGACTGGATAGAGAGCGAGGCAGGTTTCATATCTGCACCCGGAACTATGGCTGCTTGGTGGAGGCCGGGAAAAGGACAGGTGCGTTGCTTGCGCGCTTAAGTATGTATGGGCCAAGGTGCGCCGGAGCGGCGATAGAGCGAAGCCGAAGGCAGATACATAGGAGCGGGCTGCTGAGCTCTTGCACCAGGATATAATGCCATCCTTTTCATCTTCACGAATCAGGACCGAGCCGCAAGTAAAGCCACGCGCGTGTGATAGGTAGGAGTTCCGGAGAGCTGCGGTAGGAAGCGGCCTGTAAGGGGGGGCGTGGCTGACGAGGAGAGGCGTGGAGTCGCGTTTGCAACATCATTCATGACTCCTACATCAATCGTGGTCCGTGGCATTACACACCCCACATCTGGGGGCTCAGAGCGTCGTGCACACACCCTCTCAGGACCACTGACCGCATCTTCGTGACACGTCACCCAACATGGCTGTTGCGTATCGCACCGGCGCACCGCACGCTCCCTCATCCCCCATGCCCGCACCCGCTCAACACCTGGACCCCAAAGAGGTTAAGGCCAAACCTCCCCCGTTCTCTGTGGACTGGTTCTGGGTCTTGGTTCCTTCGGGGTTGGAATGAGCTACCCCCACCCCACCCCCCACGGACCCCGCCTCAAACGTCCAGTAATAACGTGCCTG
The DNA here is from genome assembly GCF_000002595.2 of Chlamydomonas reinhardtii. Classification (NCBI taxonomy): domain Eukaryota; kingdom Viridiplantae; phylum Chlorophyta; class Chlorophyceae; order Chlamydomonadales; family Chlamydomonadaceae; genus Chlamydomonas; species Chlamydomonas reinhardtii. The sequence goes on from NC_057007.1 coordinate 2,694,580, forward strand.
GACCCCCCCGCTGGACCCCCCGCTGCCCAAAACCAGAGACTGCCGAGTGCCCTGGGATCCTGCTGACACCCTGCTGTTGGTGTCGGCACGCAACAGCTCAGCACAGCACAGCGCAGCACAGCCGACCGAGGGAACCGCAATTAAGATAAGCCCGGCGATTGCGAGGGTAAAAACGATCTGTCGCATTACTGTGGTGGTATCAAAAAGCAGGGCCTGACCGATCAACCAGCGTCCCTCCATCCTAAGCCCGCGCGTCTCTGCCGCCGTACCCACTGGCCGTCGTCACAGTGGTGGCCAAGTTGGGCGCCTGTGCCAGCTCCGCTTGCGGCACCAACGCCGGGTGCTGCAGCTGCTGTTGATGCGGCTGCTTACCCGCCGGCAGGCCCTCGCCCTGCTGGTAATCCCGCCCTGCCTCCGCAACAGTCTCCAATCCGCCCATCAGCCCGCTGCAGCCCCCAATGTCGTCGTCGTAGCCTGAGGCACCACCTCCCTGCTGCGACGGCAGCGTTGCGATGGAGTAGTCAGAGTCTCCGGGTAACAGCGGCGGCGGCGGCCGCGCCGCCGCCCCCGCCGCCGAAGAGTAAGAAGGCGGCGCGTCCGCCACCTCTCCACCCCTGCCCTTTGGTAACGGGCTGGTGTGCGCGCTGTCGATGGCACCACCACCGCTTCCGCCGCGACCGCCCGCTCCACGCTTGCCGCCGCCGCCACCGCCGCCGGTCTTGAATGGCTTTGAGGGCGACGCGCCCGCAGCCGCGGCCCCCAGTTGCAGAGCCGACGACGAGTTCAGGTGCAGGCTCAGGCGCGGCCGCCACGACCGCACGCCGCCGCCGCCGCTCCTCTCAGAGCCTGCGGTGCTTACACGTGCAGTGCCGGTGGCGGCGCCGCCACGGCGGCCGGCGGCGGCGGCTGCGCTGTACGAGGTGTACGGCAGGCCGGCGGCGGCGCGGGCCCGGGCCTCGGCCTCGGCCTCAATGGTGGGATCCGGCAGCGCCTCGAGGCGCAGCCAGGCGGTCGACATGGCACCCATCTGCATGCATGCAATGAATATGGATGGATGCCCGCATGCAACATACAGGTAAATGCACAGGCTTCAATGATAGCATGTTGACAGCAGCATGCGGGCGGGCCGGTTGGCTGCTCGGCAGGATTATTGCTGCCCTGTGGGGCCACCCCTGAGGCCCTGACGCACGGCGTCCAACCAGAAGTCTGTGGCTGCGCGCCTCCATCCCGGAAGAAACAAGTCCCGAGTCCCGCCGCCCGGAATCGCCCCGCGCGCGCACCTCTCCGGGTGCGGCGCCCATGTCCAGCGGGCCGCGTGGCTGCAGCTGCAGCAGTGGGTTGCCTGCAAGCGCGGCGGCAGACACCATCACGATCGCGCACACGCATATGTTGCGCAACGAAAGAGTGCGGATCAAGGTGCGCGCCAGGACGCGGCGCGCGCGGTTGCGTGTATGGGCAAAAAAGCACAGTCGGCAATGGCTGGAGGCCGCGCAAAGCTGGCACACGGCAAGGCTGTTATGATGACGACGCAGACCACTCTGCTGGCGTGTCCCACCAGAGCTGGTTGCCACACACCAGACCAGACGCGGCGCCGGACCGCTCGCCTACCTGCCAGCGTGAGCAGCTGCATGGTGGTCTGGGACACGTGTACGGCCATGGCCGAGCCCGTGGCCTCCATGTAGTACGCCACATCCACGACGTCACCTGCAGTACAGCAGCAGTACGACACGTACGGCGCGGCACGATCGAGTGCACAGCACGGTCGGGTTTGGGGGCACGCACGCGTTGGTGTGCCCTGCTGGATGGGCCACCAGGGCCGGGCGCGGGCGTCCTGGGCCCGGACGGAGGAGCAGCACACACGCCACACGCCCGTGCATGCTGGCATGCCTACGCATGGCACCATTCAAGCGCGCGCAAGGCTTTCCTGCAGCCCGCCGCTGGATAGCTGGTGGAGCGAGGGCGGCGCACTCACCGAAAAGGGAGAAGCGAGGCAGCCTGGTGCCCACCACAGCCGCCACCGCGGGGCCTGCACATGTGCAAGACATGTACGGACACGCACACACACACACATGTGAGCCCGCGCACCCTCATGCGTCTCCGAGTCGCCGCGTGTACTGCATGAAACCGGAGGGTTGTCCCTCACGCCTACACGTACGATCGATCCCCCTGACAGGTACATGCACACGCATGCACATGCATGCACGCGCATGCACACGAACACGCACACCCGGTGCCGCACGCCACCCATCACGCCAGCCGCCCCTCCCCGCGCTGCCCGCGGCTCTCACCCGAGTGCAGCCCCACGCGCAGCTGCACTCGGAAGCCGCCGCTGCCGCGGAACCGCGCCGCGGCCAGGACCATGTCCCGCGCCGCACTCGCCACCCGCACCGCCACAGCCACTGGGTCCTCCTCACCGCCGCTGCCCCTGATGCTGGCAGCAGCGGCGCCGGGAGAGCCCGCCGTCTCGGGTGCCGCGGGCGGCGCGGCGCCTGTGATGGCAGGGTTGCCGGCGGCCGTAGGGGTCGCGGCGGGGGCGGCGCCCTTGCCGGTAGCAGCAGGGGGCGGTGCGCCAGGCAGGGCGCGACTTCGCGCGGCTCCCGGGGCGGGCGTGCAGCCGCCCACGGCTAGGAACGACTCGCCTGTGGCAAGGGCAGGTTGAAGTCGGTTATGCGTGGATGCAGGTGGTTACATGGCTGGCTAGCTGCACCGGCGGTGTTCGTATGCGGTTCGTTGTGTCAGCCGGGGATGCGTGCTGATCGTCTAGTACCGTGCGCATTCCTGCCCTGGCTTCTCCTCACTACCCGCCTCGCCCTGTTACCGTACACTCACCGCTTCGTTGGATCTTAACCAGGCCGTACTTGGCCATGATGCCGTCGTACATAGAGTGTACGGCATTGAGCAGCTTGACCACATCACGTGTGGGCAGACCCGTGGCTCTACTGGTCCGGTCGGCGCCACCTGCCCCCGGGCCGCCGCCGCCGCCGCCGCCGCCGCCGCCGCCGCCGCCGCCGCCGCCGCCCTCGCCGCCGTCCTCGATCCCGCCACCATTTTGGGCGGATTTCAGGTCCGGCGACTTGTGCTGGTGGTTGTCGGATCCAACCGCCATGTATCGCACGACGTCCGCGTACAGCACGGTTACGTTATCCAGGTGTTGGTAGTAGCGCTGGCCCGATGCCAGCAGCGCCAACACCTGCGGTCGGTCGGCAGCAGTGCGAGGTAGGCGGCAGGGTTTGGGCACGTGGGCGGTGGCAGGAGTTGCGCGGTGGCAGGATGAAAACGATGTACGGCATGCCCCATGCCCCACACCACACACCCTGCCTGCTCCATACCCCACACCTAAACGCCTCCCCGCCCCCGCCCCCTGCACTCACGTCCTCAGGTAGCATGGCCTGTAGCAGCGCGGTGTGGCGGCGGTACGCCAGCAGTGCCACCAGGAGCAGCCAGGCCAGAGCGGCAGACACGCACACCACCACCGCAATCAGCGGCCCCTCCCAATCCGGACGCCAGCCTGCAGCAGGATGGGATTGAGGACGGACACGGGGACAGAGCCGGGGAGGCCCGGGCGAGCCGGCGATCGCATGGGACAGCGGCGGCGGCGCGTGCAGCAGCCAGCACCAGCGTCCCGATGCAAAAAGGCGAGACGTGCGGCTCACACCAAGAACCACGGGAACCGGGCCGCCGCAACATGGCGCTGGTGGTGCCCTTCCCGCCCGCCTGTTCCGCGCACTTACTTCCGGTGTCACTCGCAACCTGGAGCTCTCCGTAAGTTGTTGCCGCCTGTGCCTGCTGTGCCTGCTGCTCCTGCGCCGCAGTCTGCATCAGTGCCGGCGCATACCCCGTGGCCGCGGAAGGCGAGAGATGCACCGGCACCGACACCACCCGCTGGCCCGAGGGCGCGGCCGCGCTCTGCGCCGCCGTCACCAGGTCTGCCTGCGCGGAGGAGGCGCCTGCGTCTGCACCGCCGGTCGCAATCCTGAACAGCATCACGCTCGTGCCGCTGCCTCCGCCGGTGCTGCCGGTGCCGTTGGTGTTGGTGCTGGTGGCTTCAAGCAGCACGGCAGGCGACACTCGCATGGACAACCTGTGGTTGGGGACGTGGGCGAGCGAGGCAATTGATAAGGAAAGACCACGTCATCACGAACAGTCGGCAGCGGGGCAGCAGCTAGCACGCACGTTTGGCTAAGATGGGAAGGCAAGTTGCGCCGCCGCAACCATGTGTGCAGGCCCTGCCATTACAAAGCACGAGCGCTCCAGCCTCAACAACCGCCCAATCCATCTCCAGCCACCACACACCCACCTGTAGCGGTACCCCAGGGATGCCAGTGCGGCGAGCCCCGAGTCCGGCGCCGCCAGCGCCGCCGCCAGCGGCACCGCGGCGCCCGTGAAGCCCCAGAGCTTCGAGCGAGTGCTGCGTGGATGGACAGCGAGGATGTGTAGCTTTTCACTGCCGTACACGTCATCCCGCCCATCCAGTCTCGATTTTACACACGCATGCAACACCACTTGGGCCCAACAGAGATCGATGCGCTGCCTGCCGCAACCCTGGCGAGGCCCTTCTGGAAAGACCCCCTCCAACACGAAACCCATGTGTTTTCCCTTGCCACCCGCCGCGGCCCACACACCTGTCCAGGTAACACGCGCCCCCGCACTCGACACTGTGCAGGTCTGCCAGTGATGGCGCAGCAGTAGCATCAGAGGAGGCGGGGCTGGTGGCGCCGCCGGCGGTGGCTGTAGCAGGGGCGCCCGCCTGCACACCCCGGAGCTGCCCCCAGTCCTCGCTCCTCTCCACCCCCGACACAAACACAGGCTGTAGCGCCAGCAGCCGCAGTAGCTCTGCGTCTGCCGGCTGCTGCTGCTGCTGCTGCTGCTGCCGCGCGACGCTGTTTCCACTCCGCACGACTGCCAGCGCTGGCGCCTGCGCAGGTACATCGGCATGTCCGCAAATCAGAGTTCTGGTGTCATTTTCTGTCCCTGGTTTGCAATGACCGTCAACCATCCACACCGCTTGAGCAGAGGCGGCGTAACCGCGCAGTGCGCCTAGCAATCAAATGAAAGTGCCGCACAACTCGATTTCAGTGCGCATCCACAGACCCGCCCCGACCTGTACTGACCTGCCATCGCACCGCCGCTAGCACGCCCGCACGAAGAGGCGTCTGTGACAGATCCACAGAAGTGCTACTGCCACTGCTGCTATTACTGCTGCTACTACTGCCGTCCATGGCACTTCCGGACGCCATCGCCACACCAAAGGGCGCAAGCAGCAGCCCTGTGACGCCGCCGCCACCGCCGGTTGCCGCAGCGAAGCCTGGCGGCAGTAGCGCTGTCAGGTCTGCTGCGCGCGGTCGCTCTTCCACCAGCGCCGCCAGGGTTGCAGCCGGCTGTAGCACCTACGTGCGTGCGTGCGTGCGTGCGTGTGTTTGTGTTTGTGTTTGTGTGTGTGTGTGTGTGTGTGTGTGTGTGTCTTTGTGTGTGCGCGCGTGTGTGTGTACGGTCAACCAGCACGTTACGCCTCCGCAGCGCGCTATGCATGGGCAACACGACTCAGCTGATGGCTGCTAGCCAACATGGTGCTGCGCTGGCGCGCGCGCCTGCACCGATACGCACGCCCTGACGCCCCGACCTGCCAGAGCACCACCTTACAAGTTACAACCCCCACACCGCACACCGCAGCCCACATCTCACAGTCCACACGCTACACGCCAGGGGTCGTCACACATAGCGGCAGGAGCGCAGGCTGTCGCACCTGGCCGCCTAACAGCATCTCAAGGGAGACCGCCGTTTGCTCCGCCGCGGCCCTCGCAACATCCTTCAGCGGCGAAGAAGGCGGGTGTTGCACGGCACACAGGGACCAGCCACACGCAGCAGCGTGGATAGACGAACACGTAGCTTAAGAACCAAGTGCACGCAAACATGTACTCCCTTCCCAAGTCGCAACCACTCCACATTTCCACGGCTCTCTGAATCCCGCCTGGCATAATGCCGGGATTGGGTTCAGCGATGATACAAGCGGGTCTGGAAGCCGCTGCTAGCTGTGGGGCCCCGCAGGACTGCACCTTACTGTGTTGCGCGTGAGGTGACACGGGGCCTGCGCCATCCCCTACGTAGGGGGAATGGCCGGCGAATGGCCGAGTTCCCTCCCTCCTGGCACGCACCCACCTGCGCCTGCTGTGCCGCCTTGTTCGCCGCCAGTTCCACCCCCGCAATACCGCCCGCCAGGCATGCGGCCAGCAACAGCAACGGCAGCAACAGAGTTGAGGGATGCTTGCGAGACACGGTCCCTGTCCGAAAAGACAGTGATTTTTAGGGATGAGAAGTGAGGCCAGAGGGCGAGGGGCCACCAGCAGCGGCAAGGGACGCTGGTCATACGTATGTCTTACTCCACAACTCACCCAGTGTTCGAAACCAGTGCACCAATCGATCCCGGGCTAGCTGCAGGCGCTGGCCGAGAGAGCTCTGGCTCTTCTCTTGGACACCATCGTCAAACGCCCCTGCCTCGTCTCGCTCTGCCCACCATTTACCCCTGCTTTCCCAGCGAGTGTACATCTTCTTAATGCTGCTGCCTTTACGCAGCAGGGCGCTGTGTTGCTTCTCATATGGCGCATTCGCCAAGTCGTTTTCTACATTCGGTAAGTTGGCCTGTGTCGGGCTGCTGCCGCGCCCACCTGGTCCCTGCATTTTGAAGGTAATAAGATTGAAGTTGGATTCAGCATTCGGCTGGAGGTTGCAGCATAAGGAGTGCGTGGAAATCAGAAAATAAAGCGATTGTGTGTTAGTGTGTGTGGGAGGATTTCTACACTCTCAGGGCTCCTGTTATACACAGTGCTATTGTATGCTGCTGGGGATGAAACAGAGGACTTTTGTTGGCGGGCCATCGGCTGGATCCAGACTCGCCGCGCGAGGAAGCTTTCCAGAGGATAATTTGCATAAGAAGTACGATACATTAAAAGCTTCGGCGTCAAGTGTTCTGGGGTGCAGGTCTACACGGCGTGGAAGGGATGCGGCACGCTCGCAGACACCCCGACACGATGCCATTCCCGACCACGGAGGCGCACAACGTAGTCCTTTCATGACGCCCCGAGTTGCACGCAACTGTCCTCTGTCAAGCCTGTAGCCTGCAGTAGCCAACAGAGGGGGTCATGCGTAGCCTAGCGCAGCGTGCATGCCAACAGCAGTTGGGATGCTGTAGTGGCGCACGACGCCGGCCGTCCCAGCCGACTTGCACGCCGCTTGTTTCATCATGTGCAGAAGTTCCCCGGACTTCGCACAGGGGCCCCGGACTTGCGCCTAAAGGATTTGCGTGTGCTTGGCAACGGGGCTTCGGTGGTGGGAACGGTTGTATGCTATCAAGGACGCAATCAACGCTTGACAAGTACCATGTGGGTGCATATGAGCTAGCGGGCACGCAGGCTGATGCAAACGCCTCTTCACAGTCCTTTTTGGAGCGGAGCTGGCGTGCATGGGAAGCAGCGTCTGGCTTTCGCATGCGCAGGTGAGACATGCCGGCATGTCGAGCGACATGCGCCCACCGCGCCAACTACGGCGTCACGGCGGGCGGCAAAAAGGACTGTTGGGATCTATCGTTCTCTGAGCAAAGGTGCAGCTCCATCATGTTGCTACATTGTTGCACAGTGGACACGCACCTTGGGTGGGGGACCTTACTAGGAACGATGCGGCGGAGGGGCAGGTCGCGACAGCCACGCATACGAGGCCCGAGTCTTGTTTTGGCGTGCTTCCATGCGGCTACTGCGAGGTTACTGCTGTTGACAACTGTGCCGAAGCAAAGCATGCATAAGATTTCTACGACAGCTTTCTAGCAGTAGTCCTAATTCATCACTCCGCCAACTCTCGCTGCGCTATTGCCGAACCCGTTCTCGCGTCATTCGGCCCACTAGTGTGCAGGACTCTTAGCTTTCGCCGCGCTGTATTGAACGCGGCATGCCATGGAAGAGGCTGGGGTCAACATGGCGACGTCGTGGCGGAGCCTCACGCCCGACGTCATGCGGAACATCGCCTCTCGTCTGGACCCAAACGAGGCCGCAGCCGCGCTGAAGCTGGTCAGCAGCGAAACTGAAGCAGCCCTGAGGGACAGCTACAACATTATCAAAGTCGGGCGCGAGGGCTCCTGCGACGGCCACGCCCTCGGGCCCACGTTTCTAGCGCACTGGTCCCGGCCCGACCCCTGGCGGTCGCTGTCGCACGCAAAGCGGCTGCGGCTGCTGCATTTGGCCGCCTCCAGCCACCATCCCGCCGCCCTGGACGTCGCTCTGGAGTACGCGGATGTCGGGCTTTCCAGCGTTGTCGTGGCTAATGTCATGGCGGTCGCCGCCGGGGCCGGTGACCTGGCCGCGTGTCAGCGACTTCTCGAGGAAAGCTGTGATGACGAAGGACTAGACGGCAGCGCAGCTTGCGCGGCCGCGCGCGGCGGCCACCTGTCCATACTTCAATGGGCCGTGGAGACTGGAGCATCCACGGACCACGCGACCATCGGCAAACTGGCGCTCGCGACATGTGAGGGCGGGCAGGGCCACGTGCTGACGTGGCTCGAGGGCCTTGTGCCGCCACCACCCGCAGCTTCACGAGATGGCAATACCAGTGTCGGCGGCAAGGGTGGCGCTGCGGGGCAGGCGGCAGACTGGGATTTTGAGGACGTTTTCTCCCATCATCGCGCACGGTATCATCGGGGCGGGGAAAGCGAGGACGAGGAGGAGGAGGAGGAGGAGGAGCAGGAGGAAGAGAGACCATCAGGGGCGGCTTCGGGCGCGGCACTTAGCACATGCCAGCTGCCAGAATGGGCCAGCATGTCCATTTTCACCTCCATGCTGAAGGCGGCCGCAAGCGGCGGCCACGCGCACATGCTACAGCGGCTGCTGGACCCGGGTGGCCTGTATGCGGAGCTGCTTCAGAAGCGCCGCTGGCGAAAGGTCGAAAGAGGCACGCGCTTGCAGATTCTGTACGCGATGGCTGTAGCATGCCCGGAAGAGACCCTGCGGCGCTGCTACAGCAAGCTTGCCCCCATGAGCCTCAGGAGCCCTGCCGCCCAGCCTGCCAACCCAGATGCCACAGACGACGAGGACGCCGGCGGCCAGAGGTGGCCTGTAACGAAGGCCGCCCCCAGCCCACCAAGCTGGCATGGCCTTCTTGAAGCGGAGCGGCTGCAGCAGCAGGCCCGGCTCGTGTGCCGCGCGGTTTTCAGCGCCACGCCCGACTGGAAGGCGAAGGCAAGCTTCCTGGTCGCCAAGCTCAACCAGCCCAGACAGCCCAAACAGCAGCGGCGTACGTGGGCTGACAGCAGCTGCCTTGGCAGCCACCGGGCCGCTGCGGGCGTATCGTTGTCGCGTGTGATGCGTGGTGGCGCAGCGGCAGCAGGCGGCGCAGGCGGCAGCACAGGCGGCGGCCAACGCGGCGGCGCAGGCGGCAGTGCAGGCTGCAGTGCAGGTGGCGGCGCAGGCGGCAGCGCAGGCTGCAGTGCAGGTGGCGGCGCAGGCAGCGGCATAGCAGGCGCCAGCGCAGGCGGCGGCGCAGCAGGCGCCAGCGCAGGCGGCGGCACGGGCGGCGGCGCAGACGGCAGCGTGGCTGGTGGTGTCAAGGGTTGCACCGCAGAGGATGCCCCGCTGACGGTGAGCGCGGCCTTGCGGGAGGAGGTGATGCGGCTCCTATGGAACCAAGAGTTGCAGGAGGTGGTGGCGCGAGTTCCCGACGCATGCACGCGGTGGCGGTGGCTCGTCGCGCTCGGACTGCCGGAGACGCCGGAAAAAGAAGGCCACTGGTGGCACTGGCAGATTGCGAAGGCAGCAGCGGCCGCAGGGAACGTCACGGCGCTTGATGAGCTGCTTAGCCCATGGCGGCAGAGGATGGAAGCTGAGGAGGCCGCCGGTGAGTGCTGGATGGCTTGCTAGGATGAGACAATAGCGAGTTAATGTGTGGCTAGTTAGGCGGGTGCAATATGCATGCGTGCGCATGAGGGGCCATGGAGGCATTACGGTACCGTCGCATCTCGATTAGGCCGTTTCAGTCCGCCGTTAGGCCAAGTGCTTGCTTGGTGGATGTGAAGTGGAGCGATTTGCCTCAACCGTTGAGTGTGGGATGTGCGTCCTACGGCGGGTTGATGTGGTAAGGAAGCTAGCTGCTAGTGGCCATTCATTTGCCCCTCACTATCCGCCGCCGTTACCACTCACGAGGTATGCGATGTGACCCAACCGCCGCACCTACCACAACCAGGGTTACCGCCTTACCTTACCGCAACCCCTGCCGCCACTGCCCCTGTGCCTGCCACAGCGTTGCTGTGGGGCAAGGCTAGCAGTGCCCGCATGCTGGAGCTTGGCCTTGCGGCGGTTGGCGGAGGCCACGTACCCGTGCTGGCCCTGCTGCGGGAACGCTTCGGTCCAGACGTGCTGCAGTCGAGATGCCTGTGGCAAGCCGCCGCAAAGCACTCCGTTAATGTGCTCCCATTCCTCATCCTGAATGAGGTTGCGAGCGACACATCTGTGGGCGGCGGCGCTCCAGGTGCCGAGGGGCCGGCCGACGGCAAGGTGGGTGTGCATGGCGCCGGCGGGCTTACAGTAGTGCTGTCCTCAGACGATGACTCTGGAAGCGAGGAGGTCGAGATGGGAGGCGGCGGAGGCAGCCGGGGAAACGACACCCAGCGTGAGTGGAAAGGCATCATCAGGGATGCAGCCAGGAACGGTGCGGGGCTGCCAGTGCTGCTGCACATACACGAGCGGCATGGGGTGGCGCCGGGACTGATGGACGCTGCCAAGAGCGGTGACGTCGAGGCCCTGGAGTGGACCGCGTCGCTGCACGTGGCGCAGCAGATGCGGGAGCAGGAGCGGGCCAATGAGGTGTGTCAGGGAGCATGCATAGGTGGATGGATGGAGAGGCGCGACGGGGCAGATAGGAGAGGTGCTACGGTAGTGATGTACCGGTATTATGTGATCGCGTGATGGCAACAGTCATGCATGCACTGCAACTAGTGCAACGAGGTTGTCCCCATTCCCGTTGCCCGTGGAGCAGCCAGGGGCCCAACTCACCCACGCATGAATTCTTCCCATACTCTTCCCTCCTCTTCCTGTGACGCAGGATGCCGCCAATTTCGGGTGGTGCCGCTGCAGCGTGCGCGCGAGCGACTGGTTGCGGGAACTTGTCATAAAAGGCAAATTCGCGGCTGCAGACTGGTTCTTGTGCCGCGGACTGGTCAAGCCGGAACTTGCCAGGCGGCGCGGCCGCCCCTCGAGCGCGGCGGCAGCTGCCGCAGCGGCGGCGGCGGTGGCGGCGGCGAGCGGCGGGGCGTGGCAGGGGGGGAGCCTGAGTGTGCAGCTGTTGACTGCCCTGCTACCTGACATGCACGAGACGGCCAAAGAGGCCGAGAAACACGAGTGAGTGCTCGACCGTTTGGAAACAGGACCGTAAATGCAATCCAACTGCAAGCAAGCACAGTAATGCATGCATCTAGCGTATCGCACTGATCAATGTGTGTATGTGCACCTGCACGCCACACGGCAGTTTCTTATTCCCCGGCCACGCTTTCTGAAGCAAGCTTGCGCTTTCTCTTGTGCTGACTTCAATGGCGCCTTGCGGTGCCGAGTGGTGGATCGAGTGCTGCGTCCGCTACTGGGGCTCGCGTCCGCTACTGGGGCTCGCGTCTGCTACTGGGGCTCGCGTCTGCTACTGGGGCTCGCGTCCGCTACTGGGGCTCGCGTCCGCTACTGGGGCTCGCGTCCGCTACTGGGGCTCGCGTCCGCTACTGGGGCTCGCGTCCGCTACTGGGGCTCGCGTCCGCTACTGGGGCTCGCGTCCGCTACTGGGGCTCGCGTCCGCTACTGGGGCTCGCGTCCGCTACTGGGGCTCGCGTCCGCTACTGGGGCTCGCGTCCGCTACTGGGGCTCGCGTCCGCTACTGGGGCTCGCGTCCGCTACTGGGGCTCGCGTCCGCTACTGGGGCTCGCGTCCGCTACTGGGGCTCGCGTCCGCTACTGGGGCTCGCGTCCGCTACTGGGGCTCGCGTCCGCTACTGGGGCTCGCGTCCGCTACTGGGGCTCGCGTCCGCTACTGGGGCTCGCGTCCGCTACTGGGGCTCGCGTCTGCTACTGGGGCTCGCGTCTGCTACTGGGGCTCGCGTCTGCTACTGGGGCTCGCGTCTGCTACTGGGGCTCGCGTCTGCTACTGGGGCTCGCGTCTGCTACTGGGGCTCGCGTCCGCTACTGGGGCTCGCGTCTGCTACGCCCACCGCCCCCGCCCCCGCCACGGCTGGGCGTCGGCCGGGCGCCGGCGGAGGCGGACGCGACAGACGGTGCAGCTGGGGAGGGCGCAGCTGGAGTAGGAGGCGACGCCGTGACAGCGACTGCTGTAAACCTGCGTCAGAGCAGCGGTGTTGCGGCCCTGATGAACAGCAGCAACGGCGCGCTGCATGGCGTCAGCACCAGCAGTGGTGCCAGCCCGGGCAAGGCCCAAGGCAAGGACAAGTCCGGCGGTGCGGCGGCTGCTGCTGGGTTGACTGCAGCACCGATGGATTCAGCAGCTGCTGCGAAGCTGTGGGCTGAGCTGGTGTGGTACGCTGAGGAGTTAGCGCTGCCTCAGCCTGGCGTGTGTCATGTGCACTGGCTGCGGCGAATGCGAGTCAAGGCAGCTGAGGCTGCGCTGCAGCAGCTGCGGCGGCAGCACGCGCCCGCCCCGCCACAAGCTGCATCACCGACGACATCAACGGCGGCAGCAGCGGCACCAGCAGCGGCCCCTGCGTATGCGTTTGACGGGGAGCATGGGGCGGGAACAGCATTAGCGGGCACCAAGCGGAGGCGAAGCAGCACAGGCGCTAAGCCTCCACTGCCGCCGCCGGCTGCGGTCGCGGCAGCGGGCTTGGACGTGGAGCTAGTGGCGGCTGAGCGAGAGCTGGCGCGTGCGCGTGCGGAGCTGCTGAAGGACCCACCACAGGAGCACATCCAACGGGCGCGTGCCCGTGCCCGCAAGGCTATGGGTGGTCAGGCGCAGCTGCTGCTATTTCATCAACGGGAGCATAGGTCCAGCGGCAGCGACTCCGAAAGCAGTGGCGCATAAGTGGTGTAACTGAGGAGTAAGCGGCTGACAGTGATGATAGCAGATGAGGCCACGGCCGTGGGCCACAGCTGAGGCTATAGCTGCTGTGCTCCACGCACGCGATCAATGCACCCACGCCGGTCCGCCGCCAGCTGTTAGTTTGTGCGCGGACAGCCGAATTGCCTCGCTCTGAGACATGCAGGTGGAAGAGCACGGAAGAAGCAAGGTCTTGGTCCAGGATGGAACGTGTATGGATGGGCGGGTTCGAATTCGAGGGCTCCAGAGTTATCGGTATGGTACGTGAGTGGGGGTTGCTGGGTGGGCCCAGGGCCCCGCCAAGTAGGGCACAAGGTAGTCAAGGTGCAGGTGGCATGATCGGCGTAAGAGCGTTGATGATGATCTGAAACGCTGAAGGTGTGTTGTCAAAGGATGCTTGCAATACTGGGAGAGGCACGCGTGTACGGTATCGAAAGATCGCAAGGACTATGGCGGAGGGCGGCAGTGACGGACTGAACATAACGGTGGTTAGAAGGACTAATTGCGCCGTATGCGGTACGTTCCAGGGTCTCTCGAATCTCTCATACCGAGAACTTTCTCATACCGTGAATGTGTATTCAGATGATGTGACCGTATCGTATCCGGCCTACCGGCGGCGGCCATCTCTAGCTGCGGTCTCTTTCAGGACTCGAGCAGCCCAGTCCCGCCAACCAACCAAACAGCCTGACCCTGGTTGTTGTGACATCACAAGCAGCTGCAACCTCCACCATGGCCGGCCAGCCTTAACACAACAGCGATAACCGTGTTCACAATCGTCGGGTCGGGCCACAACATTGACTCTGGCTACCGCCGTGCTCTTCAGCTCACGCCTCACGGCAACGCAGCAAGCCTGTGGGGCAGGGGGTTGCCCGCAACTCCTGTATTCCACCACCTCACTGCCTCCGCCACGGCCTTCCTGCTCCATCACGCGGCGCCACACATTTATATACACCGTATCTGGAGCCGCCCCACGATCACGTACCGTACTCTCACATATACCGTACGTCCATAGCCGCACGACCGCCTCGCCCGCATCACCACAGCATCCTGGAGTCCGTCCGACAGTCCAACTACTTCTTCGTCGTAAACAAGAGTGGCAGGCGGTGTTGTTGCATGGTATGTACAACGGGAATGCGAAGTAATGCAGAGCCCCATGCGTGCGTCCGTACTGCAGTCAAGCAAAGCCTGTCGGCAGCCGTTTGGGTCAGGCGTGACACAGACACTCAGTCGGTCGAAGCCCATTCGCTATCCCGCTTCCGGCCGCACCGCCCGCCTGCTTGTGTCAACCGTAAATGGTGACGTCAATTTTGTTCCACTAAGAAAGAAATCAGAATGGGTTGCGCGAGGCACACGGTCGGAAACTCACACGAACGTGCAAAGGCATCCCCAAGCCTCCACATGGCAAGCCCGCTAAGTAATGGTCACAATCGTTCTATTAAACCGATTAACGTGCGTGCTGATGAAACAGGAACACACGCGCCGGGCAGCCGCCGGGTACAGGGCGCCAGCACCGGACACGCGGTGCCATGCGTACCGTTCCATATGAACATGTAGCTATGCATCCGTCTCGCAGCAATTGCAGACAGGAGTGTGGATGGCATGGCTGGGCCAGGAAACCGCGTGTGCTCAGGCACGACCTGACACGAGCACCAAAAGTCACGTCCGGTCAAGTACAGGGTTTGTTCACTCAACCATAGGTCTGACCTTTGCGCCAAGCTCCATTTTGTACAATCGCAAATGCGGTCAAGCCAAGCGGACAAGCTTTCAACAGCATATTTGGCATCTCGTCTGTGCCCCGTAACAGGTGTCACCGTAAGCGCAATCATTGGCTTGCCCCTACAAATACTCCTCCTGCGTCCTCGCTCGTCATCGTTAACGCGACGGCGAGCCTCTGCTTATGAATCCCGCACTCTCGCTCCCTGGTTCCGTGCCTATGAATCCATGGCACTCCTGGCGTCCGAGCGTCTGAGTACCTGAATATGTGTCTGAGTTTGCGTTGTTTGTCGAGTGCCGGCGCTAATTCACATGCGCACCAGCTGTCCCCCGTTGGTGGCCACTGGGGGGCGGTCGGTTGATGTGCCGCGCGCCAGCACCAGACGACTTCCCTCGTCTGACACCTGTACGGCAGTTTCCAAAAGGTCACCAGATTACTAGATTGGAATCCATTCTCAGCTCTGAGTGTGGCGGTGGTTGTCCGTTCAAGCCGGGCGGCTACCGACACATGCACACCCAGCCACCTATTGCTAAACCCCCACTCCCACCCCCACCCCCGGTGGAGCTCACACTGCATTCCTGGGTTGGGCGACGATTCCTTGACTATTGCAAACTACTGGGCTCGGGCACATAACCCCACCCCACCGCCCCGCACCTGCACGCTGCGGCTGCCGTTGCCGTGCAGGCTGCAGCCGGGGCCCAGCTCCGCCGCGCCGCCCATGCACACCACCGCCCCCTTGGCAGTGTTGCCAAGAAAGGCGCAGCCGTCCGCCAGCGCCAGCGACCCCAGCCCCCCAACCGCCAGCCCGTCATGCTGGTTTGCTGACAGCCGGCAGCCCGACATGCTGGCCGCGGCGCCACCCGTGACGCACAGCCCGCTCTCCCGGTTCTCGCGCGACTCGCACCTGCGGCAGCAGCGGTTTAAGCAGCGGCGGCAGTTGAAGTAGGCGGAAAGACAGGAGCCGAGGCAGGCGGGTAGGAATGGGACGGCAAGAGCAGGCGCTGGGACTGGGTGAAAGGTACTAAGCGGCCTGTGATGACGTACGTACGGACATTCTTACGGACACTCTGAAAGGACATGCAGCCCTCAGGCGCCACCCACTTGACCAGGCGCGCAGCGGTGCCGCCGCCCTCGAGGGCGATGCCGTCGCGGCCGTTGCCGGTGCTGGTCACCTTGGTCAGCGCGCCGCCCGCGCCGTCCACCAGCTTCACGCCCTGGGGATGGGGATGGGGATGGGGATGGGGATGGGGATGGAGAGGACTCGTGTGAGGCACTGGACTTGCTTGGCGTGCAATAGCTGCTTGGCGCTCGTCATGAGACACAACCACCCGGCCTTGTCCCAAGACCTGGTTCGGCATAAGCCCTCCTGCGCAGCACCCCGCCTGCGGACATACCCACGCAGCCGGCCCCCCAAACCGGCCCCAGCCACCCGGCTCCCCACCACACAAACACACGCTCTCTCTCTCTCGCCCCCCACCTGC
This sequence comes from Chlamydomonas reinhardtii, assembly GCF_000002595.2. Classification (NCBI taxonomy): domain Eukaryota; kingdom Viridiplantae; phylum Chlorophyta; class Chlorophyceae; order Chlamydomonadales; family Chlamydomonadaceae; genus Chlamydomonas; species Chlamydomonas reinhardtii. The sequence continues at coordinate 2,710,836 of NC_057007.1, forward strand.
GCCTCGTTGCGGATGAGGCGCGCCCCGACCGCCTCCAGCCAGGAGCCGCGGCCCTCCGCCTCCAGGCCGCAGTACATGTTGTTGTACAGCTCGCTGTCGTACACCTGTGCCGTGCACGATCCCCCCCGTTGTGTTAAAGGGCACAAGGAGACATTGCGCAAAGACAGTGTCTGCGATGCAGCGAAACCCAGCCCGTTTTGCGTGAGAAAGTGTATGTGCGTAAATTGTGACGGAGTGCCCCGTCGCGGGGCGGCAGGACCCGACGGCGTGATGATGCCGCCATGCCCCAGTGGCCCGAGCTGGCGGGATGCGAGCTGGTGTGTGCGGATACAACTTCCCTGGGACGCAGCCAAGCCCAGGCAAGTATGGCACGCACGTGACCCAAGCATCCGCATCCTCGCTTTGAAGCCCAGACTCCCAGACCCTCACGCCATTCCTGCCATCCATCCCTTGTGCACTCTGCGCCCCACCCGCCTCACCCGTCCCTCCCGCCCGCCTCACCTGCCCCAGGCCGCCACCCGCCACGACCATGCCGTGCCCCGCATTGGCCGACACCGCGCACCGCAGCAGCGACACCACTGCCCGCGGCGCCGCCGCCGCCGGCGCCGCCAGCGGCGCGCCCGCCACGTCCTGTAGCGACTGCTGATCGTACGGCAGCAGCGCCGCCGCCGACGAGCCCACAATAACCACATCCCCGCTGGCGGCGCCGCCGCCGTAGCGGCGCTGCGGTGACGTAGGCGTTGGCGGCAGCAGCAGCACGCCGGGGCCGCCAGCGCTGCCGGCGACGGTGCTGTCGACCAGACGCAGCTCGGCGCCGTCGGCGGAGGCGACGCCGCTGCGGCGAGCGTCGTCGATGCGCAAGCCGCGGCCGTACAGCGTCGTGCCGGCATCGCGCGCAAGCACGCCGTACACTGACGGGTACGACACACGGCAGCCGGCCATGTGCAGCGCCGCGCCGTCGGCGGCGGCGGCGCCGCAGCCCGCCAGCTCGCACTCCGACGCCGCCGCCAGCGTGCCGCCGCCGCGCACCTCCAGGCCGATCTCGCATGCCGCCGCGGCGCCGCCGCCGGCTTCGCCTGCACTGCTGACGCCGCCGCCGCCGCGGAGGCGGCAGCCGCTCAGCCCCACGCGCGCGCCGTGCAAAGCTGACACACAGCCGGCGGCGCCGCCGTCCACGCTCGAATGCTCCATGGACAGGGCCGAGCGCGGCCCGGCGGCGCACACGGCGCCCGTCGTACAGTACTGTACGGTGGCGCCGCCGCCTGCGGAGATGCACAGCGCCAGCTGCACGCGGCCGGGCCAGATCCGGCTGTTTGAGATCCGCATGTGCCCGCCCTGGATCTCGATGAGCCCATGCTCGTCCACGTACTCGTTGGAATCCACGAGCTCGTGGATCCCGGAGCTGTTGGGGATTACCATGGGCGGCGGGATGGAAAGCACGAACGGTCCGGAGGCGGCGCCGCCGGCGCCGATGTTTATGGAGCTAGGTACGGCGCTGATGGCGCTGCTGGCGGCGCCGCTGTTCGTAACGGTGCGGCGGCGGCCGCCGCCGCCGCCAGTGGCGCTGCCGCCGCCAGCCAGCGCCGGCAGGCCATCGCCAGGGCCGCCGCTGGCGCTGGCGCGGCGGGAGCTGGCGGCGGTGGACGCCACCGCGCCCGCCGCCGCCACGCCAAGATAGGCATCGCCGCGCCCTGGCGAGGAGGTGCGCCGCAGCGGCCGTGCCACCCCCAACCCGGAGCCCGCCACGGACCCCGGCGCGGTGACCGCCCCACTGGCTCCCCCGCCTCCTCCGAGCAACGACAGTGACGACGGCTGCGCGGACGGCTGCGCCAGCGAAGACGAGGCCACGGCGGCGGCGGCGGCGCTGGACAGCGCGCGGCGGCGCACGGCCGCTGAGGCCACGGCTGCATCGCGGGAGCAGCCCATGACCTCCACGCTCTTAAGCGTGAGACTGGCGGCTGCGCCCACCATGATATACTGTGTGCAGGAATAAATGGGTGACGTTGGGAAGGGTTCAGATGTAATTTGTTAACAGTTCATGCTATTCCTACGTCGTCCCCGTCATTGCGCACCCGCAGACCGCACCCCCTAGCTCCGCCTCTAGCTGCGCCCCTGCCCTGCAGCTACCTCCTTTCCGTTCACCTGCTCCGCCGTGAGCAGTAGTGTGGCATTGTAGATCGTGATGTACTGCCCAGGCGGCACAGCGATCACCTGCGACAGTTGAAAATGTGACCAAAGGGTGTTGCGAAGCCCAGGCGGCGGACCAATTTTTGTGCCACTATGCCCCTCCTTCGCTTTGCCACACAGGAAATACCGCAACAGGCATGCTGCCCGTGCCTGTCACCAAGCTCTCCTAGCGCTGCCCGCAACGAGCACGCCGCACAAGCTCGCCGAGCCACATTCAGTCGCCCCTCACCTGGTCCCGGCCTGGCGCGATGGCGCCGCTGTGGCGCCGGTAGCGGCTGCCGCCTGCGGCTGCGTTGGCGGCGCTGCCGCCGCGGCCGATTGAGACGGAGCCCACGCCGTCCGGATTCATAAACAGCGCCCTGGAGCGCTGCGGCTGCGGCGAGGAGGTCTCCGAGTCCATGCCTGTGGACAGCGGGAAACCGAGACATCGCACATTGCTGCAGGCGGCCATGCATAAGCTCTAAAGCCGCCACGTCCGTGCCCCTCTGCCTCCCGTCCGCCACCTGACGCTTCACACTTGAAGCCCCTTGGTTGACGCCGCATACGGTAGCTGTGGCCCTGCAAACCTGCACACCCTTGCCCCTACGTCCCCCGGCCCGCCCGGAAGCCCTGGTGGAAAAGCAGCATACCCGAGGCGGTGTAGAATGAGGTGGACGAGTGCGCGTGGCCGGCCAGCTGCGGCCCCTGCGGCGGCGGCGGCGGCACCACCGCGCCGCTGAACTCCAGACCGCCTAGGTCGAATATGGTGGGCGCCGTCACAGCCGCCATCAGGTCGACCAGCTCCTGTGGATGAAGTTGTTGATGTTGGATTGAGCAAGCGTGGAGCGTGATGACTGCAGCAATGACGCAATATTCTGCATGGGCATGCCGTGCACTGCCATGTGTACCGCTGGCGCTCTGCTTGCCTCGCCTTGCAGCCAATCGATACCACAACGTCATACCTGTGTGCACGCCCAGGTATTCGCACGCTGACTAAAAGCCCCCGGCACCCCGACCGCCCCCCGACGAACCCCCAAAGCAATGCTCCTCAACCCCGCCCCCCCTACCGTCTACCACTTCCTATACTATCATGAATGTAAACCCCCCCGTTCTCCTTGCCGCGCGACAGTTTCCTTACGGGATTGGTTCAACGTTAACCCCCCCCCCGCACCTGCAGGCGGCCGCTCCGCGGCTTCTCCGTAATCTGGAACGCGCTGGGCTTGAGCCAGCGCGGCACCCGCACCACCACTTCCGGCAGCGGCGGGACCTCGCCCTCGCCCAGTGGCTGCGGCGCTGCGCCTCTCGCCCCGTGCCCGAACATGATCTCAGATGCCTCGGCACCAGGCTCCGTCCCCGCAGGCCCAGCCGGTGGTAGGTTGGCGGGCAGGATCAGCGCGGGGCTCCGCGCCACGCCGCCCGCGCCGCCCGCCAGGAATGCCGCGGCCGATGTGCTCAGGCTGCCGCCAGCGGCGTTGGCGCCGGCACCGCTGGGCGTAGAGTAGAGCGCGCGCTCGGGCAGCCGAGGAAGCGGTGCGCTGGTGGGCGCGTGCCGGCCGCCAGCAGCGCCGCTGCTGCTGTTGCTGTAGGCAACGGGAACGCCGCCGCTCCCGCGGCCCTGCAGAGTCGGAGAGGCCTGGATCCGAGCCTGTGACGAGGCCGAGGCGGACACGGCGGTCGCCGTAACGCCCCGCTGAGGCGGCGAAGGCGGTTGGCTCAGCCGGCCGCCGCCAGGTGTGGCGGCTGCTGTTGCTGTTGCTGTTGCTGCGGCGGCTGCTGTGTCCCGCTGCTGCGGCGACAGGCCGCCAGGCGTGATCCAGGCGGGGTGCGGCGCCACGGCAGCAGTCCCGCCAGCGGTCGGCGGCGACCGAAGCGCTGGGCGCGCGCCCTGCGCCAGTGCCTGTGCCTGCGCCTGCTGTTGCGCCTGTTGCTGGCCGAGCTTGATGTGGTTGAGTGACATGGTTTTGAGACGGGCGCCAACGCCGGCCCCCGCGGCGGTGCTGGTACTGCCGCCCCCGACACTGCTGGTCACAGGGAATACCGGCGGCGTGCTTGCGCGGGCTGAAAGCGCCGACCCGCCAGGCGCCGTCTCCGCGCCCGCGCCGCCAGCACCACCGCCGCTGCCGCCCCCGTCGCCCAAGCTGCCGGCATTCACACTGAGGCTGCGGCCGAATGAGCGGCCACGGCGCTCCGCGCCGATTGCGACGGCACCAGCGCCGGCGGCGCCAGCCTCCGGCACGGCCGCGAACGGCGCAAGCTGCACCGGCCCCGATGGCACGATGGCTGGCGACCCCGCAGAAGTCCGTGCCTTGCGCGGCGCCGCCCTCGCGCCGCCCGTCGCGCCAACGCCAGCCGCACCCGTCGCCGTTGCTCCCGATGCGGCTAAAGCCAACAGCGAGGACGACGGCAGCAGTGGCGTGCGCGTGCCTGCTGCGAGCAGGCGCTCAGAGGCCGTCGCGGCGGCTGCGGCCGCGGCGGCGTTGGCGCTTGCCACAAAGCCCTGCGGCCCAGAGCTGCCCCGACGAGAGCCCCTGCCTGCTCCTGCACCTACAGCTCCCGTTCCGCTGCCGGCGCCGAGCGCCATGAGCGGTGCATCGTCTGGCAAGCCCATGGCGGACGAGAAGGGCTGCAGTCGCAGCTGCTTCTCAGAACTGGTGGGACGGGGGTCCAGAGGCGGGAGGGGCGGGTAGACGCCCTGCGAAGAGGAGGCACCAGAGCGGTCGCCGGCGCCGGCGGCGCCGCCGTGGCTGGATCCAGCCGAGGAGCTGTTGTCGCCACCCCCGCCGCTGGCGCTGCTGCCGCGCTTGGCGCGGCCTCCTGGCGCCGCGGCGCCGGTCGTGTTGTTGGCGCCAACCGTGGAGCCGAAGGATAGCGAGCTTACGAGCGCGCCCTTGCCCGCCGGCGTCAGCCCGCCCGTGTGATGCGGCTCAATGAAGCTCCATGGTCGGGCGCCCGCTGGTCCGCCACGCACGACGGAGGCGGGCGAGTCCAGTTCGTGTGGCGTGGAGGGACCGCTGACGACCGATGCCTCCACGTTCAGCAGCTCGTCGTCGTCAGTTATGACGGGGAGAGGGCCCTTGCTCCCCGCCTGATAGTGCTGCGCGTGCATGCGCGCAGGTGCAGGGCAAAGGCCAGTGTTCGCGTTAACTTCGCTCGACCGCTGCGTTCCAGTTTGCGGTCGGTCGCTGTCGCCCAGAAGCTGAGCCAGCATCAAGATAGACGCAATGCTGCAATATGCAGCTTTCAAACCCGCTTGCCACAGAACTGCTGGAGCCGCGGCGTTGAAGTTCGCTGACTATTTATTACCGTGCCCAACTTCCGCACCCGACACCGGCGAACCGCAAATGCAAAGGCACAAGAGTGAGTAGACTTACTGTAAGAGGCTGTCCAGGTTGGAGCAGCATGCTAAAGACCGGAAACGCAAATTCAGGGGGCTGGCCCGCAGCGAGCGCCTTTGCCCGGTTTCAGGGGCTCAGCGCATTCTATATAGTCAGAAATTGTCTTGGGTTTGCCAGCCGGCTCTGGGTCAGCGAGAATAGAGCCGCAGAGTGAGGCTCTCAATGCTGTCGCAACGTGCGGCCACGAAACATGTGCTTATGGGTGGTACATTTTATTGTCTTGATATTTGAGTTGAACGATGTAACGACGTGGACCGCAAGGAGCTCATGTACTACATTAGCGAAACACTGGGCGTTTGCATGCTGTAAGCCCGCCGTGGAGCCTCCGTTAAACATAACTCAGTGTTTAACGGAAATGATAGGGGCCGCGGGCTCGAAGAGCGTCACTCACTTCTCGCGAGCTCCCACGCGCCCCGACGCCCCTGCAGGGCTGCGCAAATGCCGAGTCTGCCGACGTTGTTGGGGAGCGCTGAGCGGCCTGGAGGGCTTTCGCCACCACACACCCTAGTCCACTGAGTTGGCTTCTCAGCAACCATGCCTGCGTCCGTATTGGCATCTGTCAACACGCGACATGCCCCTAACAATGTACCGCATCAGGGCAAAGTGCATGGGACATTAAAATGTAATGCTGACATGATTGGTGAACGAAATGATTCATTGTCTGATTGACTTGCACAAGCTTTAGTTCGAGGGCGGCCAAGGGGGCCTCGTCACAGCGGAGCGGGGTATGAGGGCGCGTGTGTGTTTTGTAGATTCACGCTTGTCCCTTACTCTGTCTGGATGTCGCCTTCATCGTGGAATTTGTGCTCATAGCTAGAGTGTTCCGCCTTTCGTTGAAACAGGCGAAGTAAGGCAGAACTCTCATATCTGCTCTCATATGCATATTTCAGCTGCTTTCCAAACAATTATTGGTCGCTTGACGTAGTTTGATTGTTTATAGTAGCTCCCATCGATTTTCTTGGGCGTCTTACGTGACAACAGAGAAGAGAAGGGGCCATGCACGGTCCACATACGCTAGAACAGCGCAACATCTGTCGAGAATGGCCGCGTCTGTCGCTCCCATCTCGTATGCCTCCTGTGCCGGTTCCGGTAAGCGCTCGGCACGGGCATCTGCATGCTCAGGTTTCGGAGGTTCACGAGCAAGCAACGTTGCCCCGGGAATGTCTGCGCAGGCATGCCGGATGCAGCGCCGCTCGCATGGTCACATCTGCAGCGCTGCGGAGCGCGCATCGTCGTCGCCGGTCGTCACCGTGACTGAAAAGGCTTCTGCTGGCACACTCGCGCCTCACGTGACGCCACCCTCGTCGTTTGCTGCTGCCTCCAACGGTGGTCCCTCCACGGCTGCCAAGGACCGTTCTCCGATCTCGGCACGGCAAGGCAACTCAGCGGGGGGCGGGGCAGGGGGCCCCGGTGGCGGGGGCGAGGAGGAGGCGAGCGACTCCTACCAAATTGGCCTGGATGCGTTCAGTCAGCAAGCCCTGCTGTCAGCGTTGACCGCGGGTGCAGCGGCCGCCATCGCGCGGGTCGCCGGGTTGGACCTTGGATCCTGCCTTCGTCTGGATCTGGAGGCGCTGGGCTTGGCGCTGGAGCTGTCGGCCCCGGTGCTGGTGCTGCTGCTGGTGGTCAGCGTGCCCCGCTGGGCTCCGCCGTTCAAGGCAGGTGGCAGGGCTTCAAGCTTTGAAGGCTCCGTGTCATTGATACTTCGCATGTGGAATGGCTTGGAATGGGGTTGGGGCCAAAGGCAATTGCATGGGTGGGAGAAGACGCCATGTCGCGTGCCAGGGCAGCGGTGGGGACAAGGCCATGCATTCACACTCGAAAGGCTAGGTCCTTGGCTCGCACGCATGACATGCCCAGCCCCAGCCGTAGCACATGCCATCGTCCTGTGATCTTCAAGACGATTGTGCCTTTTCACCACAGGGAACTGAGCTGGAGCGGCTGCGTCACAACTTCTACATGACGGCGCAAGTGGGGCCGTGTGGGAGCCACTGGGGATGCGGCAAGGGCTGGGGTATGGGTGTGTAATGCTTGGGTGTGGGCGTTGGGCCGGGTGCGGGAACCGGCCGTTTTAGCCGACACGGTGAACTCCCCAAATACACGTTTAACCCAAACCTGCGGCTCATAGTAACACCTCACGCCGGCACGGCTGCGCCTGCGCCCTCCTGCCCGCGCAGGTGCTTCAGCTGTACCTGGATGATGAGGACGGGGACGATGACAGCGAGTCGGGTGAGGCTGGGCGCTGGCGGGTTGCTGCGGCTTGCGGGTGCTGGTGTGGGGATGCTGGGAGGGCGCGGGTAAGTGGTTGCTGGGGTGCGGGTGAGCGGGTGCTGGCACCAAGTGCCTGTCACACGCCCCCGCAACCCCTACCGTATGCATACCGCGCACTCGGGTTCTGGGCTTATGGTCTTCTTGGCGCCGAGCAGTGGACATGTTCCTCGCCCCGGACCTGCTTGCTAAGAGTGATAGAGCTACATAGTTGGTGTACGCCACATGCAAGCTAATGCACTTGATCCAGTGAAAGACGGTGCCGAAATGAGGTTAGGCAGGCATTTGTGGCCCTCCCGCCCCCTGACCTTGGGTTCGGTACCCAGCTAACCCCCCAACCCCAACCCCGTGGCGCCACCGCACAGACTTGTCCGCAGGCCCGGGCGGCAACGCGGGTGCGGGCGGCAGCAGCGAGCGGGCACGTGTGCGGCGGCGGCTGAAGCTGGAGCAGACCGCGGGTTGGCCCTCCATCAGCAGCGGCCTGGCCCTGATGCAGGTGCGGCGGGCTGGAGGGCTTTGAAATCGGGAGGTTGGAGGGCTTTGAAGTTGGGAGGTTGGAGGGCTTTGAAATTAGGAGGTTGGAGGGCTTTGAAATTGGGAGGTTGGAGGTTAGAGGTTGGAGGTTGGAGGTTGGTGGGACGGTCTGGATGCCGTGGATGGTTAGGCTGCATGTGGAGGGTGGAGGATGTGGATGGCAGCGTAGGGTAGGGGGCGCGTTGAAGCCTGCGGCGTGCGGTCTGCAGCCAGGCTGGAATGTGGGCTGCTGGGCTCGCCAGGTGGCGCAAGGGAAATGCGTGTTATGCGTGGCGGGCAGGGCCGCACAGGTCAGCATCTTCGCACACCTGACGCAGCTATGCTGCATGCGCCCGGCGCAACGCGCCCACATGGAAAAATATCCACGCACACGCACGCGCAGACACATTCCCCCACACACACGTGCACCCACCTAGCCACGTGTGCTGCAATGTGCGGTGCGGCACCTGTCCCGCACAGGCCTTCGCGCTGCAGCCCTGGAACCCGCCCACCAGCAACAACGTGTTTGCGGCGGCGCTGGCGGGCCGGAGCGTGTGGCAGCTGGCCAACGAGTTCCTGGTGAGTGGGTGGGTGCGTGGGTGGGTGACTGGGTGGGTTCGCGGCCTGCGTTCTGTCGTGAGCGCATTGGAACGTCGTGGGCGTTCCTGTCCCGCATCGCGCTAGGTGCTTGGGTCCTATCTCCCATGGCTTCTTCGCTGCCCCGCTGCCACTGCTGCTGTTGCGGCTGACGCTGACGCTGCCCCACTGCACCTGCTGCTGCTGTTGCTACCGGCAGGTGCGTGGCACCTTCTGGGGTCTCATCAGCGGCGGCGTGGCGGCGGCCCTCAGCGGCGCAGACACCAGCGACGGCCTTTTGTTTTACGGCAAGGTGTTTGGTGGTCAAGAAGTGATCACGTGAGCCGGCGGAAAGGGAGTCCTGGGCTTGGGAGGCGCGAGGCAGGGGCAGGCTGTAGTATGGTATGGTAGTTGGGCTGGGCGGGTTGGGGGTGCAATGCACAGGGCAGGGCGTGCCTCGTGTGCGTGACGTTAGCGTTGACGCCCGAACCCTTGACAGTCTACTCAGCCCTCTTTGCCGTTCCCATGCGACTCTCCACCTGTTATGTGTGTCTGCGTGTGTAGCTACGTCTCGGGTCTGGCACTGGTGGCGCTGGCGCTGCCGGGCGCGCTGTGGGAGGCCAGGAATGCGCGCAACTTCGTGCGGGCCAGCGTGGTGGGGCCGGTGCGGGACGCAGCCATCTTCTGCACAGGTGCGAGATTGGCAGGCGGCTCTTGGCTGGTGGTCAGGCGATGGGGCGGGCGGCTGGGAACACGCGAGCCGGTACGGCAGGACCGGATGCGGTGTAAGAGGCAGCGGTCGGGAAGGAAAGGAGGGCCAGGGATGGGGTGGCACGGCGTACGGTACGGACGGCATCGGCGCAGGCGTGGCATGTGCATCGCAGCAACGGCGCCCTGCGTGCTGCGTGCTGCGTCGCCATGGGGCGTGGCACGCAGCCTTACCCCGGCTGACGTCGTGCCTGGCTCGCCACGGCCGTGCCAAGTGTCCTGGGACATCCCAGCGAATCGCCCCTGTATATCCCCTGGGATAACCCCGACGACAACCCCTGCAAATCCCTGGAAATAACCCCTGGAAATAATCCCCTCAATACTCCCGTAGGAAACGGTGTGGACGAGCCGGCCTACTGCGACCCGGCCGGTTTCGCCATGATGGCGGCGCGGCGGCCCGGCAACGCCGCGTTTGTGGCGGATGTGGTCACCCGCACTCGCGCCTGGCGCTCGGGTGAGTGCGCGCGGGGCGCTGGGGGATGTTGGTTTGTGCAGGCAGGGAGGCGAGTGGGGTGGAGCGGATTAAGGAGACGCCTTGGCAGGGCGCCAAAGCTGCGGCCTCGCTGAATGGTGGACACGATGAAGGGGCGTAGATGATCTTGAATCCTCGACTAACCCATCAGCCTTACTCGGATGCGCCGGTGAGCCAGATTCAGCGAAGGAAGCGGTTAGATTCATACCAAACGGGGATAACTGAATCCTTTATTCAAACGGCCACACAGGACCCCAGTCGTCATTCAGCAGCGTGAGCAGCCTCAGCAGCATGGACGCAGTCGGCGGCGAGGAGGCAGCGGCGGCAGCCAACGCGGCGGCGGCGGCAACATCGTCAGGAGGGGCAACAGCACAGTCGGCGGCGGCGGCGGACATCGCGGCACGGCAACAAGCGCAGGCGCAACTGCAGGCGCCCTCTGGTAGTAGCAGCAGCAACGGGAATTCTGTGACCGTGGCCGCAGCCAGCAGCAACAGCAGCAGCGGCCACAATCTTAACGACGGCTACGGCAGCGGCACCGACAGCGACGACGGCGACGGCAGTAGCAGTGGCAGCCAGCAGCTACTGCCGGGCATGGGGCCCACGCTCAAGGCCTCCAGCACGGAGTTTGAGTGGGACAGTGAAGACATGGGCGTGCTACTGCGGGTGGAGACGTTGCAGGTAACGGTGTAAATGCGTGTGTGTACGGTATGTGTGCTAGTGCGCAGTGCTGCGTGCGTTTGCGTGTTGGTGCTCATGCTGGCGACGTGCAAAGGAACCCGTCGATGCGGCGACTTTCCACAAGAGGCTGCCTCACGCCCTGAGCATTGCCAGTGTACCTATCACTGTCGCATGGACGCTCTACTGCGCACACACATACCGTATATGCACGCGCGCCCCGCTTTGTGCTTACCTAAACAGCACACATTCACACCTACACAAACACGTTCACCCATCCAGGACAAGCTGGCCTTCGCCGCCGCGCTCTACTTCCAGCTGCTGGCGGCCTTCGCCATCAACGGCGCCTTCCTGGCCTCGGACGGCAACCTGCTTGCGTCCTTCGCCGCTGCATGGCTGCTGCGCACGGGGCCGCTGCTGCTGGCGGAGGCGCACGCGCGCACGGGCGGCTCCGCCTACGCCACGCTGCCCGACTACCAGGGCAAGAAGGGCGGGGGCCGGTAGCGCGGCAGGGTTTAGGCGGTGGTGGTTGGGAGGCGTGGAGGGGCAGTGCGGGGCGCGGGTAAGGGAATGGGGTATGGGAGGGGCGGGGTAGGGGAACTGGGGTATGGGAGGGGCGGGGCAGGAGAGGGGCGCGGCGTGTTGGGCACGGATGAGGGTGGGGCAGGGGTCTTGTCATCACTCATCAGGGAGACTGAGGAAGGGTGGATGGCAGCGCGGAGCATGGGTATGAGGCAGCGTGCGTTACCGCTGAGCTGGTTGCGACGCCGCGCGAGTTTTGCTGTGGTTCGACCGGATCGCGAGTGCGTAACTGGATTGATGGAAGAAATGCAGTCGAGGACTATGCGCGTTGTTCTTGTGTGGCTGGTATGTTGCATTGTTCTGTGGCGAGGCCCTATGGTTTAGGGGCCAGGTGTCCCATACGGTTTCGTGGTGTTGTATACAGCAAGGCTGTTACTGCAGTGTGTTCGAGTTGCAGGTGCCCCGGTGTACGTAATCGAGAGGCTTGCATTGGCGGAGGTACGGCATTGGCGGTGGTACGCCGCTGGTGATGTCTTCCAAGCGGCGCGGCAAGCGTGTGTGGTGATATACGAGTATAGAGCAGCTGAAAACCTGAAGTGACAAGGCAAACAACTACCAAAGGTCACCAGCGCAGGCGGGTCGTGGAGGCAGAAGAAGTGTAACCGGTCTTGGCAGTGCTCCCCAGGCGGTGCGACCGTGCCACGGTGACTGCGCATGGTACCGTATCATTGTGCGCGTTTAATTGGTGTACGAACTGTGCGTCCCTCACATGGGCACGGGCAACAGCATTCTGGTCTCTGGCTAAGCATTGCATCCGAACACCGAAGGTGGGTTCTCCTTCTCAAGGGGCTAAGTGGGCTGTGCCGCCACGCCACGTTGGGTGCAATGTCTGAGGCCGAAGGTTTCGAAACTACCTCATCTTCCCCGCCATCTTTCTCCTATAGCCGGGGTCGGTTTGTACAGGCACCGCCCGCCATGCGTCCCGCCTCGTCCCGCCCTGTCCCGCTGTCAAGCACAAGCATAGCCGGCAACAAACCGAACAGTAATGAACGTACGCCACGCCACGCTATGCCCACCAGCAAAGCCCGCACACCAGACACCGGCAGGTCTCAACCTGTGCGCCGGCGACGTTCCTCGCCGTCTCTCCTCCTCCACGTCGCCTTGCCTGCCCCCTCCGCTACGCACATGAGGCTGCGCACAGAGGTGGCCGGCGGCGTGCTAGGCAGTGCATTGCATTGGTGCAGCTGTACAGTGTAGAGTGGGCGGTACGCCATTCCTTGGGCAGGGGAGAAGCGAATGGCCATGGGTTTTACAGGCAGGCAGCATTGCTGCACTTCCGTTTGCACGGTTGCTCGCGGAGGTATGAGCCTCGCATTCGAAACTCAACTAGACAGCAACGTTCGATGCAGTCGGTCCGAAATTGCAACGCGCCGGTAGCCTTTTGAATACTGCAATGGATTGCATGCGTGTTGATCCAGCTGCCCTGTACACGTCGTTGATGCTGTCGTTGATGGCGACACGTGCTCCTCTTTTCACTTTGCAGGTGTTGCGACCATGCTTCCCTTTATTTCACTCGTTACCGGATACTATAATCACGAAACCTGCAATAATCGGCGGGGGCTCCAGCCTCGCAGCAGTTGATTGGGTTTCGTCCCGCCCTGCGCCCCGCCACCCTGCCCCTGGCACGTCTCCCCCCCCAAAGCTCCGGCCCCCCGCGCCTTCCACGTTCCTGCTGGCTAAGCTTGCATGTTCCGCAGTTCTGAGTTGTGTGTACAGTTTTGGCTCGCATGAGGCTCGCACTCACAAGGGTTGGAAGAATCCCGGCACGGTGCTGTGCATGTGATGATGATGCATGCCCCAACAACGGTACAAACGGATCTGTGTGGATGCCCCTGTGTACCGTACCAAACAATTCTGCAAATGTTTCTCGGAAGTGGGACGGGTGGAGGCCCCACCTGTGGCCCTTTGAGGTTGACAGCAGGGGTGTGTCAGGCAGGGGAGGTGTTAGGGACAGCGCATGCAATGCCTTTTGCGTGGTGTTACAACACGACGCGCTTGCCTGTCCTTGCAGAACCTGAGGCCGGGGCCCTTATGACGCCTGCATGCAATGCGGCTGGATCCAAAGTTGCATCCAGAACCCCGGGCCGCGACGCTAAAAAATGTATGTGTCTGTGGCATAACATAGCCCGGACCGTCGACGTTGGTGTCACAATTACCTCGTGTCCGCCGTCGCCGAAGTGGGTGCATGGATGCTCGCTGTTTGCCTAAGACTGCTCCACGCAGCTTTAGCCCCGCCGTCTCGCCACTGATGGGAAAACGCACATGGCGCGCTGTCACCTGCGCTGTCACTCGCATGCTCGGCCAGTTGGTATGACCAACCCCTGTGAAGCCGCCTCGTAGCAGCACATTCAACCGAACGAAAATACACGACCTCTCACACTAGCTGCCGTTGAAGCGCCCGCGAAGTGCGAACCCTGCAACCCGTATTGCTAGTATGCCATGCAGCGACGGTTTGCTTTTTGTCTTGCTTGCTGCTCTGTGTTTCCCTGACTTGAGCTGTGTTTTGTTATCACAATAGCCATGTGTATCTATGGAAATGTTTAACAGTCTCAGCGCCGTGATGTCCGCGCAAAACGAGTCCTGAAAGTGCCAAGTTTTTGAGGATTGTTGGCCTATGGTCTGCTTGACATGGTGGGTTGTTCAGTAGAACGGCAGCGCATCTGGGCTTGCGTGAGCAATTCGAACCTCCCTGCAGGCCTGCCCCGGCGCCGGCGCGCTGGACTCTGACACCTTCTACGAGTACAAGAAATCCCTAGGAGAGGGCACCTATGGCGGAGTAATACTGTGCGCCGAGCGGAGCTCAAGGTCACAATTCTCCTCCGGGGGGCCAGAGCGGTTGTGGGCAGTCAAGGTCTTCAAACAAAATGATCAAGTGGTGAGTTATCTAGTGAACTCGAGTAAAGGTCGGCGCGCTTCGCGTTTTCTGCTTGACTTCTCCGCGGGCGAAAAGCCAACGGCAGTTTATGAACTTGCAGGCAAACATCTTAGGCTCCCTTGAAGAACGAGATAGCCACCGTTAGTACTGTGGTGTGTGCTTAGCCAGCGCCCTTGACAAAAGTGCGCGACTCGGAATTGCGCCCGGCAGCGACGGTTCGCAGTCAAGCGTGCTGGGAACGCATAGATTGCCGCAGCTTGTAACAGTCGGCGCTATACTTACTGGTCCCGTGACAGGGCTGGAATCTGGCGCTGCGCGAGTTGCGACTTCTACAGAGCCTTGACCACCCGCTCGTCATCCGCTTGGAGCGTGCCTTTCGTTCGCAGTCGGGGCGCCTGCACGCCGCGTTTCCTTACATCAGCGGGGGCTGCGGCCAGGACGTGCTGCGCTCAAAGTACGAATTCGGGCTGCCCCCGCGCATGCTCAAGTCCTTCGCCTGGCAACTGTGCGTGGCGGTGCGCTACCTGCACGCACATAAGGTGCGGCGACATGCCTATATGCGACTTACTTACACCCGGTCCTGGACCAGCTCGCAGAGATCAAGAGCGCACGACTCTTTGCACGGTGGCAACATAACCGATGTTATGTATGGCCGGCTGAGTTGTGTGGGGATGCAGAGGATGACCAGGGCGCTATGCTCACGTCCCAGCCAGGTTGTGTGACGCACTCCCGCACCTTCGTCCTGGCTCTGCGGCTTTGTCTGCCTCTCGCATGCAGGTGCTGCACCGCGACATCAAACCGCCCAACGTGCTGCTTGATCCAGATGGCAGCATCCGCCTCTGCGACTTCGGTGGGTTGGCCCTGCTGGGTGCCTGCCCGTCATACATAATTGGTTCCCGAATCATACGCCATATGCGCCTCAGCAATCCGCCGCACTCGTTCAACCAGTCTGTGTTTAATTGGTACAGCTGTTGTCCTACGTGTCTACCCATCAACATCTGCCGCTCTCCCACAGCGGCTCCCCCGGGCGCTCGCGGAGTCCTCACTTCTAGGCGCATCAGCCCTCGTGAATAAGTACCCGAACTGAAAGTGCCGCATGCAAACGTTGTTCTACTTGCAGGCTTCGCACGCCGTGTTGATGACCCGCGTGATTCCCTAGGTGCTCGCCGTGGGGCTGCGGCAGCTGCCGCCGCTGCGGTGGCTGAAGCCCAGGCGGCAGATGCAGCAGACGAGCACACGACCGCCGGCGGCTGCGGGGGCGCCGCCGCCAGCAGCACCAGCACTAGTGGCGGCGGGCGGCGGGTGTACGAATTGCAGTACGAAGACCTAACGAAGTACGTCGTGACACGGGCGTACCGCGCGCCTGAGGTGCTGCTGAGTCAGCCGTACGGCCAGGCAGCAGGTGCGTGTGGTGCGTGAGCTGTTTGGGAGGGTTGGGTTGAGGTGCGTGGGCATGCCTGCATGCATGGAATCATGTGTGAGGGGCCGGGGCACGCATTGGAATGTCGGTCGTCTTTTATCAGTGGCCTACCGTTTAGTTGAGAGCGCCCTTATCTCTGTCCTCCCGCAGATGTGTGGGCGCTGGGCTGTACGCTTGCTGAGATGGCCACTGGTCGCACACTGCTGCCCGGCACTTCGTCTCTGGACCAGCTCTGGCGCTGCCTCGGCGCGCTGCCAGCTGAGCCCTGGCCCGCTACCGTGGCGGCGGCAGTGGCTGCGCTTGATCGGCTTGATCCCGTGCAGCTTGGTGGGTCGCTCACGCAGGAGCAGCTGCGGCCGGTGCGGCTGCCAGGCCGGCCGCTGGCGGCACGGCTGGCGCATCTCGACACCCAGTTCGTGGAGGTCGTGACGGCGTGCCTGCGGCTTGACCCCGCGACCCGCGCCAGCGCCGACCAGCTGCTGCGCCTGCCGTACTTTGACGATGTACGGCACGTGATGGCGGGCAACGACACGCTCGTACGGCTGTACGACAAGGAAATGACTAGTTTGGCGGCGGTTCCAGGGTCCGCCGGCGGAGCGGCGGCCGCAACAGCGGTAGCTGCGAAGGCGGCGGCGCCATCAGCTGCGCCCGGGGTGGCTGTGCTGGCCGCGCCGCATGCCAGCAGCAGCAGTAATGCGCCGGTGGAGACAGGGACCAGTGCCAGCAGTAGCGGTGACGCCAACCGTGACGTGCCAATGTGCGACGTGCGCAGCAGCAGTAACGGCGGCGCAGATCACCGCATACAGCGGGCAGCTGCGCTAGCACTGGCGGGACGCGCGGCGGCGGCGGCGGCAGGATGCGTGGCAGGACCCCTTGATGGGTTGCCATGCCGATGGCCGAAGCAGCTCGCGCCATCATCCCCACCGGCGGCGGCCGCAGCACCATCTCCAGCGCCCGCCGCGGGCCTGCTGCAGTCCGGAAGCGTCCCATCAGCGACCACTACTGTTACGGCTGATATCTGCGAGCAGCAGCAGCAGGTGCTGATGACGCTGACGCTGACGCAGGGGCTGTCGCCTGTCGTGCCACCCACAGCACGTGCTGTGGAGCCAGGTGTCGGGGTTGGGGCAGGTGCCGCAGATGCAGCAGCTGTGAAGGCTGCTGGCGTGGCGCAAGCGGGGGCCTCGTCAGCAGGTGCAGGTGTGATCGTGGTGGACACGGTGGCAGCAGAGATGGCAGTGTCGCCGCCGGCTGCCGTAGCCGGCCGCTGTATGGCCTCATCGCTTCCGCTGCTGCGCGCCTACCCGCACGAACACTCGGCGATCGCGCCGCAGCAAGGGCAGCAGCGGCATCAACACCATGGCTCAGCCGGGCTTCGGCCGCCGCCGGGCACGGCTGCAGGCGGGGCACAGCCGGCCGCTAGGAGTGCTGCAGTGCTGCACAGGGGCGTGTGCAGCGGCCCTGCTGTAGCCGAAAGCAACCAGCAGCATCCCGGGCCGACAACATTCCACAACTTCCAACCGCAAGGCAACCAACCGATGAACAGCCAACCGCAGCCGTACAACGACCACGTGCTGGCGTGCGGCACGGGCGACGTCGGTGCCGCGCCGCCGCCATTGGCGCTCCAACAGGCGCAGTACGCGCAGTACGCACAGCAGCAACCGCACGCTGCTGCACAACAAAGCTGCCCGCAGCACTTGTTGCCTGTGCCCCAAAGCCTGGCGTACGTGCACGAGCTCAGCGGCGGTGCCATAGCAGGCAGCAGCGGCCATGCCCAGCAGGCCTGGAAGCCAGCAGCTGCAGCAGCCGCGGGCAACGAGATCCACCCACTGGTCGCAGAGACGGCCGGCTATGCAGTGGCTATTGAAGATGATGCTGGCAAGAGGCAGCATGCGCTCAGTGGCGGCGTTCAGCCCCCGCAGCACCAGCACCCGCACACAGCCATGCACTGGGGCCTGGTCGAGGGGCCACCGCCGACCGCAGCTGAAGCGCGCTCAGACGTAGACGCCGCCGCCTATACTGCCACTGGCGCTGCTGCCGCCAAAAGCGGCGCCGCCGGCCGCCCCGGCGCCAACGACCTGGATATGGCTGCAGTGGTGGCGGCGGTGGGCGCGGACCCTGTTTCCAGCAACAGCAGCAATACGCAGTCGCTGCCGTCATCGCCGTACACTACACTGACTCGCGACAGCGACACAATGCGGGTAAGTCAGAGCGAACGGCTGCGGGCGGATGAGGCACGGGGGCTTTGACATGGAGTGCTATGCATGCGCGGCTGCCACCAGGCCGTCTTGTACTCTTCCGTCCTGTTCCGCGTAGTGCCGTACTGCGCTGACCACTCCACGGACCGCCCTTCCACGGCCGGCTGCGACCGTGGACTGCTTGCATGCATGCTTGACCGACCCCTGCGCTGCCGCTTACATCCATTGCAGGTTGTGGACATGTGGGACGACCGAAGTGCCGTGCTGCACCTATCTTCCAACGGCTCCTGTCTACTTGGCTACGACGGGGGCGCCTCACCGCCGCCCTCGGCCGCGGCCCCAGCGGCACGGCGGCACCGGGGCACACTCTCGCCAGCCGCGACGCCGGACGCCGCCGCCGCCTCAACAACTTCGGGAGCGAACACATGCGCGCCAGCCCAACCGTCCACCGTTGTTGCAACCTGCAGCAGCAGCAGTGCAGGACGCGTGCTGCCGGCTCCCAAAGCCTCTGCGGGCGGCCAACAGGCGGGCCCCGGTGTTCCAGCAGTTGGCGTCGTGCTGATGGGTGCTCACGCCACAATGGGACCCGTCGTACACCCGTTGGGCCTAGGGAAGCAACAGCCGCCGTTGCAGCAGAGGCAGCTGCAGCAGCCGCAGTTGCTGCCACAGTGTCAGATCGAGGCACCGCAGCCTCTGCAGCCCCGGCCGGCCGCGCAGCGCTCCCAAGGGCCCGCGATCAGCGGAAAGGTCACCATGCCAACATGGCTTCCCATTGCCCCGCCAGCGCACGTGGCTGCCGTGTGTGCGTTGCGTGACAGCCGCACCGAGGGCGTGGCTGGCGCTGCCAGTAAGGGGGCTGCCGCCGGCGCAGAGGGTGCGGCAGGGCCGGCAGTAGCCACAGAGCCGCTGCCAGTGCGCATTCCCAGCAACGCGGCAGCTGCGATGTCCGGCGCTGCCCATTTGCCGACCTGCAGCAGCACGTCACGTGGTTCCGCCACGGTTGACAGTCATGGCTCATGCGGCCGCACGCCAAGCAGCAACGACGCTGTCAGCAGGTACGCCACAGCCGTGGTGGCGGCTGCAGCAATAAAGATGCCAGCAGGGTGCGCAGTGACGGCTGTAGCATCCGGGCCCGCATCAGCGTCAGTAGCAGCGGCAGCAGCAGCCAGCGGTGAGCGCGGCTCGGCCCAGACTGTGGCGCGGCTGGGGTTTGCGTACGGCGGCTGCGGTGCAGCAACTGGATTAATCCGCAGCGAGTGCACGAGCATGTACGGGTCCATGCACGGTAGCATTGGATCCTACACGACCGATGATGCCTCCCTGCATTGTACGGCAGCAGCGGTGGCGGTTGCCGGTGGCGGTTACTGGAAACCGGCAGCGGCGGCGGGTTTCGCGCCAACAGCCGGCCGTGCGTCGTCTGGGCAGCAGCCTCAGCAGCCGCAGCCGCAGCCGAGTATGGCTGCAACAGCGGCCTCGAGCCTTACCCGCGGCCCTGCCGGCATCGCAACTGCTGCTGCGGGCGGCGGACATCTGTCCATGCTGATGTCATCGCATCGCCACTCCAAGCGGCTGTTCGGAAAGCACTGCAGTGGAGGCAGCAGCTGCCCGGACTCGAGCGATGGCCGGGCAGAGTTCGCATTCTGGCGAGCAGGCCAAGTGGCGGCTGCCGCCACGGCCGCGGCTGCCGCCTCTGCAGCAGAGGCCGCCGCACCTGCAGCGGCGGCGGGCGTAGCAGGCGAAGCGACGGCGGCGGCAGCTGGGGGCCATGCAGATCAGCTGGCTCTCACTACCAGTGCTGAAGCGGTGATTGCAGCCGCGGCCGCATATATTAAAGGAGACGGCAGCAGCGGCGGTGGCAGGAGCGGGGCCGCGCGCAGCAAAGACGGCGGCTGTGGCAGTGGCGCCACAGCTCTGCCGGACACCCGCAGGTGCGACGCCGCCGTGCCTGCGAGCCACGATGACACGAGCGGCGGCGGCAAGCGGGCTCCGACGGTAGTGTACCAACAGCAGGGCGCATCCAGCCGTGGGGAAGCAGCAACGGCACAGCAGCCATTGCCGTGTGTGAACGGCAGCAGCGGCCGTGCAGGTCATCAGGGAAGCCCCAGCGGCGCCAAGGCAGCGGCAGCGCGGGCCCCTGATAAGGCTCCTGGGGCTCTGCGGTTGTGGCTGAGGCGGTTTTTGTCCTGCACACGCGCAACCGCCGACGCAAATGGGGCAGCACTGATCCAGGGTTCATGAAACGTGCATCAGGTCTCATGATGATAGTCAATTGGTCACAGGAGAGGTTGAGCTGAACCACGGTTGCTACAGGCATATGCAGGTATCCGGTAAGCCGGCTGCTGGCGGGGACACAAGGCGAGGCGAGGCGAGTGCCACTGCTGGAGTGCGGGGTCTTGCTGCTGCAATGCCATCCTTTCTAGCTCATGCTTGGCCGGGGGCTTGACAGGGTTGTGCGCACCATGAATGTGGTATTCGTCTGCATTAGTGCTCGTTATGTGCATTATCTAGCTGACGTCTGCGCGCATTGAACCTCCATACGCATAGGCAATTGAACCTCTGCACATTCCTAAAATATGGCCTTGTTGTCGTGTGCCGATTACATTTTGCATGGCATCTCGGCTACCGTGCAGACGTGTGCAGGCAGAGCTACATCTAAGTTGTCGACCGTTTTCCCATCACCTATGTGTGTGGGCTGCGTGCGTGCTGTGCATTTTTTGTCAAGGTCATCGCCACGCCCCAGCCTTAACTTGCTAGTTGACTGGCGGGCTTGCGGCTTTAAGCGACTCCATCAACAGAAGCGCCAGCCGCTGCAAGCCGAGGCCGGTGCCGGTTTGGAGAGGGTTGAGAGGTGTGGTCCGTGCGAGATGGTCAGTTGGGCGTATCAGCCATTCATTTTTGCTTGTCCTGGGACCGTGCTACGTGTTGATGGACGTGCTAAACCATCAGGTCTTCTGCTCTCTTCTCCTCAAAGGAAAGGAGGACCTCGCTCGGGCAGGCCGTGGCGGCGTGACGGGGTACCTACGGGTGCCTGTTGGTATGCGGAGCGCTGGTGTTGCTGCGGGTGATTGAGTGCCTGCTTGCACCAGCACATTCTGGCTCATACGCCCACAAAACGATGCATGGCGGCAGGAGTACGACGCTCATCAAGCATGACGGCACCACGTCTACATGGGACTGCAGTGCCTAACTTGATGCGAGTAGTACACAGAGTCCATTCGTTCGCAAAGCGTGTATTTCACTGTGCTGTCAGACAAGGAAATGGGGAGTAGCCCGGAATGTGTCAGCGGGCAAGGAAAGGAGGGATGTGCGGGTTGGTGGTGGAAGGCGGCTACCGTCAAAGGCCGCCACCAGCAAATGAGAGCAAGTAGGGTACGCATGTGTACCTCTATTACTTACGAGCGGAGCCGCGTCACACAGTTGCCACGACATGTGGAAGCAGTCTGACTTTTTTCAGGTGTGTAGCCCGAGGCGTGCCCTTGTTATCACCGAACGTGTAGATTTGTGGGCGCGGGTACGATTGTGATTGGTACACTGCGGCCGACACAATTGACTGCTGTACAGTGTACGTCATCGCTTCTCGCGTGTTTAGCTGCGTGCGAGCAGGCTGGGCGTGCCGTGCGACTCTACAGTTACTACTCTCGAATCGTGAGCTTTACTGGCGAGAGCAGGGCACTTCTCGAAGGCTGTGCGTTTTGTGCTGCAGTGCCACTCACGGCAGTCTACTTAGCATATGGATCAAGGCAGTTGCATACGCATAGTGCTACGAGTGCTGCATTGGGGGCCCTGCTGTTAGCTCGGGTCCATTTTTTGGCTTGGTTTCAACACTACAAGACTGTTCATCCACAGGACTGTTCACATTGGGCACTGGGTCCTGCGGCCCGGGCTGCGTTTTTCCAGCGGTCCCGCCGGGCACATTTTTGTCGTGGCGGTGGGTTACGCGGGCAAGCATAGCATGGTACCGGTAGAGGCAGCCGGGGATGGGTGTTTATTACAGCGGTGGGTCCAGGAGTGTTGAGGGGCGCAGAACGGCTACTGTTCTGACGTGTGTGGTGGAGCTCGCTCGACAATTTCATGGCTCTTTGTCCATGAGACTGTTTGCCGCACGGCCACATGCATTGCACACACCAAGGTCTGCAGCTTAAGCGCGAGCTAGAATTGTTAGTTCCGGCGGCCACTGTTGGATGGGAGGCGTGTGTTATTACTTCATTTTTAGGGATTGATATACGAGTATAGAGCAGCTGAAGACCTGAAGTGACAAGGCAAACAACTACCAAAGGTTACCAGCGCAGGCGGGTCGTGGAGGCAGAAGAACTGTAACCGCGGTCTTGGCAGTGCTCCCTAGGCGGTGCGACCGTGCCACGGTGACTGCGCATGGTACCGTATCATTGTGCGTGTTTGATTGGTGTACAAACTGTGCGTCCCTCACATGGGCACGGGCAACAGCATTCTGGTCTCTGTTGCATCCGAACACGGAAGGCGGGCTCTCCCTCTCAAGGGGCTAAGTGGGCTGTGCCGCCATGCCACGTTGGGTGCAATGTCTGAGGCCGAAGGTTTCGAAACTACCTCATCTTCCCCGCCATCTTTCTCCTATAGCCGGGGTCGGTTTGTACAGGCACCGCCCGCCATGCGTCCAGCCTCGTCCTACTGTCAAGCACAAGCATAGCACGTCGATAGCCGGCAACAAACCGAAAAGTAATGAATCCCCAAAACCAACGTACGCCACGCCACGCTATGCCCACCAGCAAAGCCCGCACACCAGACACCGGTAGGTCTCAACCTGTGCGGCGGCGCCGTTTCTCGGGCGGCGCTGCGCTCTCCTCCTCCATGTGGCCTTGCCTGCCCCTTCCGCTGCGCACATGAGACGCGCACAGAGGTGGCCGGGCGGCCGGCGGCGTGCTAGGCAGTGCATTGCATTGGTGCAGCTGTACAGTGTAGAATGGGCGGTACGCCATTCCTTGGGCAGGGGAGAAGCGAATGGCCATGGGTTTTACAGGCAGGCAGCATTGCTGCACTTCCGTTTGCACGGTTGCTTGCGGAGCGCTCCACCGCGTCGCCAAGCAGCTCACGGGCGGCAGGCCCAAGGAGGAGGTGGTGGTGGGGTGGGGTTCGTGGGCCTTCCAGGGAGGGAAGGGCGGCTCCCCCATCTCCGTCAGGGGCGGGCGCGCGCCGACGGGGCGGCTCATCAAGCTGCTCCGTGAGCGCTACGCCAAGCATGTGTTCATCATCGATGAATACAAGACCTCCAAGGTGGGTGGGTTGAATGGGATTGCAATTGCCGGTGGGTGGGTGGGCCGCTGGGTTTATGCCTGGCTTTAGCGGAAGCCCTTGTGTGGCCCCCCTCCCTCCCACCCTCCCGACCATGCAGACCTGCTACAACTGCGGGTGTCAGGAGATGGCCATCAAGCGGCTTGGGGGGCTGAAGGAGGGGCAGCGGCCCTGGTCGGTCAAAGTCTGCAACGACTGCTTGACGACCTGGGTGAGGACCGTGCATGTGCGGGGACGGCTGGGCACTGGGGACGGATTGATTGACAGGTTGACGGTTGGGACAGCTCATGTGCGCTCTCTTCTTCCTCCCCGTTCCCCATCCCCAGAAACGCGACGTCTCCGCCGCCAACGTGATCCGTGTGCTCCTCCTGCTGAAGCTGATGGGCTTCGAGCGGCCGACCAAGCTGCAGCGGCCGCCATAGCCGCCGGCGGCGGCGGGGCCGGGCTGAGAGCCTGAACGGCGCTAGCAGGGCGTGGGGCTGAGGGTGCACGTGTTGATTGGCGGCGAGTGACGTGACTAGTTTGTTAGCTGCGGGTTAGCACGGACTGTGCACCCCACCCAACCGGCCACGTCCGGATTTGCGGGGATGCCAAAGGCCCCCAACATAGAGGCGTGTGCTTAGTAGGCGCCCGCGTCAAGGTGGCTGGGTTGATAACGACCCGGGATCAGCCCTTTTCCTGCCTCCCTAAGGCAGCCACCTCCTTGTTAGGGATTTTCTGTGTCCTACCTAATTGTTTGCATTTCCTACTTCTTTGCAAGTCCAATCGGGCCTGGGGTACCGAGTACGGCGTTTGGCTGGCCATAGAATATTGCTGGGTATCCAAAGGTTGAACGGCGGGGATATGCCCAACTCCTGCTGGCATACGTACGGCAAGGCGGGTTGCATAAATTTGCTGCATTACACAGGCGGCATGTCCGTCTCCGCGGGTTTACACGCACAGGTTGTCCACTTTGTGACAAGGCGCCCTGCCCGCACCCGGGGTGCGTGTGTGCTGCAGTGTGTGTGTACTGCAGAGTCTGGAGGAACGGTTGATGCTGTCCTCTCCAACCGTCCGGCCTAGGTCCGTGATGTGAGGAGCTAGATAGGCTAGCTAGCCCTCTTACACCGTCCTGAATGGTTGTCTGTGATAGGTGCAAACTGAACACATTGCTTCGGTGTGTGGGGACGCCGCGTTGGCAAGAGCCACGGATGGCCCTAATACCGTGGGGGCATGTCGCACCCGTGGAGGGCACTGTAACAACAGACGGTAGACTGTCACATTCTAAAGGACATTTGATTTAGCTCAGATGATCAAATACAGCACGCTTTTTATTCATGGCGCCGGCCCCTGCCCGCAAGAAGCCGCCAGCAGGACAAAGCACACGTGCGGCTGGTTGGCGGACATCAGCAGATGGATGGTATTCGATCTACATATGCGCAAACCAATCCTTTTGTCCACAGGCCACAGGGGACCAGTATTCCTCCTCAACCAGCGGAAATCCAAATTATCCAATCCAACCTTCACAACCGCGCCAACGGCCTCTGCCCCTACCTAGCAGAGCGCACGCCGCCGCGCGGTGTGCCCACCGCCGCCCCCCTGCTCGAGCCAACGCGTCCCGCGGACACCCCTGCGGCTCCGCCGCCCCCTCTCCCCCCGCCTCTCCCCCCGCCAGCAGTGCCGCCCGCTGCCGTGCCCGGCCGCGGCGCCGCCGCCTCCTCCGCCTGCTGGCGCGTCAACGGCAACTCGCCCTTGAGCAGCAGGGCTGCCTCGTATCGCTTGTTCTGGGCCAGAAGGATCATCTCCAAGTCCTTCTGCAAGGGTTGGGTAATACCGTAGCACGCGTTTGAAGAGGAATGCGCTTGTGACCGGTAGCATGCCGTTAGACCCCCGTATGTCCGCCAACCCGCTTCAGAACCCCTTTGGGTACCGGGGCGTGGCGCTTCGAGCACCCACCCACCTTGACCAGGGGCACGGCGTTCCCCACCGCCAGCAACGCCGCCTTGAGCTCCGCCTCCAATTTGGCCATGTCTCGGAGGAGACCCGCTAGTCCCAGCCGGCCAAGCCTGTGGGTGGGGCGGATTCGGGGCAGCGACAGCAGCAGCGCACGGTGATATCCAGCTGGCTGGTCATAAACAACAATGAAGACTATGTTATTGACGTGCATGAAAAAACGCAACACGCACAAGTGCATTAAAAAGCAGTTGGGCAGCCTGGGACTGATTCGGTGATGCATGGACTGCGACAGGTGGCCTGCGGGCCAAACCGCATGGGCCCGAAGAAGATTGCATGACTGGCGTCCGCCGCCGGGGGTCTGTGGGAGCTCGGGCGCTCACTTTGGGTTTTCTTCAGCAGCCGCCTTCTCCTGTGCGTGCGTGTAGAAGGTTGCAAGGGATCAGCACACAAGCGAGGTTGCGGCGGCGAGCAGAATGGCCGGTGGCGGAGCATGGGTGCAGCACAAGTGCAAGCGACCACATTCGGGTGATGGCAAGAATACTGTCACACACGCATTTACGAACACATGCACTGGAGCCCGCACACCGCACGAGCCCACGCAGCACGCACCTCCAGCATGACTGTGCTACGCAGGTGCAGCAGCCGAGCATTGGGCATTAGGAAGCCGGGCGAGGAGGGCGAGGCGCGCAGGGCGCCCGGCGCTCCGCGGCCCTCTACCACCAGCCGCATTAGCGCCACAGCCTTGGAGTACTCCTACGGTGTATGGTTCGCAGACGCATGAATAGTGTCAATGCGTGCGTGTATGCGTGCATATGCTCCCGCATTTGCCACATACCGATTCCGGTATCCAGCCAACTTGGAGCCAGTTAACCCAGGTCTACCGCACCCGCGCGCCTCCCGCGCCCCCGCTAGCAGCGGAGCTCTCACCTGCGCGCTCTCCAGCACGTCTACACACAGCTGCAACGCGTCTAGGGTGGCGGGGTGCGCGCGGCCCAGAGCGGCGGCAGCCACCTCGGCGGCCCGCTGCGCACTGGCGTAGGCCTGTACGGATTACGGTGTGGGCACATGTACCGTGCATGCCGGAACGTTTGTGTGCGTGCGTGTTACGTTGAGAGGGAGGCAACATGCGTTCGCGCGCTCGCCAGTGCTAGTCGAACGTGTGTGCGCGTGTGCCATGAAAGGGCCATACATGGCTGCGTGGATGGAAGTTCGCCCAAGTATGACAGGCATCGCCGGCACTCAAGTGCGATGCCTGCACCCACCTGCTCGGGACGATTCTGAGCGGACAGCACCTCGGCAATGGCGCCGTGTGCGGACCCCACCAGCGGATGGGCCTGCGGTGTGTGGGGTTGCAAGGGTCGATTGGGAGAGTAATAGGCGAAAAGGTTTTGGGTGAGAGAAGGAGGCAAGGGTGAGGTGAACAACAACACAGGTAAAGGCGGTGAGTACAAGCAGCCAAGCGACGCCTTCGTGTGTGGGCGCGGTGCGGGGGCGGATGGCTGCTGCACGTGCATGCACGCAGCGCATGCGTACGTGTATGGATGAATGGGCAGGGCAGCAGGGCAGGCGCCTCAACCTTAAGCCCTCGCTGCACCACACCTCTGGTCCCGCCCCTCTGGTCCCGCCCCTCTGGTCCCGCCCCTCTGGTCCCGCACCTCGCCGTGTGCAGCCACCGCCTCCCGCAACATGTTTTGAGCCAGCAGCTGCGGAGGCGAAGGGAGAGGGCGCAGAACGAATGGATGCGCGTGAGTGCGCTCAGAAATAGCGTCCTAGGCGGCGCAAAAAAACCGCGCCTCGCCCTGCCGTAACACGCGTGTAATACGCGTTGCAGGGAAGCGACAAGCACGCGCGCACCCTAGCTAGTTGGTTGGCGTACGAACCTGTGCGTCCGCCACCCGCTCCGCCTTGAGCAGGTAGGTGACAGCCACACGCTTGACGGCCAGCGTGGCGGGATGGGAGTGGCCTGTGAGTGTTCACAGGCGAAGCCGAAGCATGCCAACTGGTGAATTTTCGGGCCACATGGACACGGATGAGCATTGAGCGGAGCGGCTGGCATGGTAACCTCCGGCTTGGTCCAAAACGCCCTCTGCCCGCGCGCACCAATCCCCTACTCACCAAGGGACACCGAACGCGCCTGCGCTGCCGCCAGAGCCAGTTGCGCCGCCGCCTCTGGCCGCCCCACGGCCGCCTCCACGCCTGCACGAGTTAATGTTGTGCTTTAAGAGCAACTGAGCACTGGGCACTGCCGCCCCTCGACGTTGTGGAGACCGTCCGTACCAGGCGACCGGCTATACCAAGGAGTCCCAAGGTTGAGCACTTCAAACCAGGTATAACCTGCGTACCCATGGAACCCCTTCCCGCTCATAGCAGCGCACGCACCTGCCACCATGACCATCGCCCGCGCCGCGCCGGGCCCCACAGCCGCCGCATTCGCCAGCTCCCAGTGCGCGCCGCGCCATGCCACCACGCCCGGAGCAATGGGCGGCGGGTGCAGCGGCTTAGCCGCCGCGTCGTGCTTTCCCCCTTTTAGCCCGCCGTGGCTACTGTGCTCGCCGGTTCCAGAGCCGCCGCGGACGCCGGATCTCCTGCCGCCGCGGTCCTTGTTGCTGTGAGGCTCCTGGTCGTGTTCGTGGTCTTGCGACTGCTCCTGAGGTCGCACCAGGCTGAGGCCGTGCACACACGACAACGCCATGGCCGCGTGCGTCATGGCGGGGACCAGCTTGCCGTGCTCAACCTGGGGGAAAAATGGTTTATTGTTTCTAAGGTTAGGAGGTTTGAGATAAACGAGAGTTTGGCAGCAAGGGCGGCGTGAATTTGCAAGGTGCACGGTGCAGCCCCCACCTACGAAACGAACACGGTAATTCATAAGCGCATTCGTTGTTAGCGCCGCTCTCGAAGCCCACCTGCAGCAGTGCCAAGGCCGCCAGCGTCGCGGGCTTGCGCCGCCACACCGCTGAAGAGGGTGTGCCGCCACCGCCGCCTCCGCCGCCAGCTGCCGCGCCGGAAGCCCTACCACCGCTAGCGAGAGCCCCGCCTCCAGCAGGTGAGAGCGGCACGAGCGGCGGCGCCACAGGCAGCGGCGCGGCATGATGGTCTGCATCATGGGCCCTTGCCGACACCAGCGGGACTGGTGGCCCGCCGCCGTCACCATCATCGTCATCCTCCTCGCCGCCACCGTCGCCGCCACCAGCCGCAGCTGCAGCGGCGGCGGCCTGCATGATGCGAGCGACGGCGGTGGTGGCGGCAGCTTTGCCACCGCCGCCGCCTGCGGGGCTGCCAAGGGCGGCGGCGCCGCCGGACGCGCGGATCGCGGCCGCCACCGCCGCCGCCAGCTGTTCCTCCGCTTCCGGCTGGCCCCCGGCGATACGGCGGATCATCGCGTATCTATACATTGGAGAGAATGATGTTTGTACATTTTGCATGTTTGCTGTTCCATTTGGTGGCCCTGATCTTCGTGCGTGCGTGCAACTGTTGCTTGCCGCCGCCACCGCAATCCGCACTCAAAGAGCACCCAGTACGCTAGCAACAGAACCTAGTTCTTAATTTTCGACGTGCCAACAAGCAAGCCTAGCCCACGCTCACCTCTCCACGGCGTCCAACAGGGACAGCATACCCGCCGTGCCGCGGGCGCCCTGCCGTGCCTCCCCGAGGTCGGCCGCCGCCGCCTCCGCCACCGCGCCGCGCACCGCCGCGCTCACCTGCGACATACAACGTGTGAGCGATGATGCCGCCGCGGCATTGACAGCCGGCGCGAGAGGTCCATAATGAGCTGCCGCCGCTCACACACGATATGCACGTGGCGCACGCCCCCACCCACCCGAGTCATATGACCAGCCACGCACGATTCCTTGATTCTTGGGACCTATTTTGCTCGGCTCGGGCACATAACCCCCCCCCACACACACACACACGTTCGTTTTGTTGTTTTCTTTTCAACACACACACACACACATACACACGAGTCATATGACCAGCCGCTCACCTGCGGCAGCGCCGCCGCGATGGCTTGGTTGCTACTGCCGCCGGCCCTGCTGCTGCTACTGCCGTGCTCGTTGGAGCCACGCACCACCTTCACAATATCCTCCACAATCTTGGCTCGGTCCTCGGGGTAGCGCGTGGCGGCTCGCGCCATGTCGATCCTGTTGCCATATGTACGGCGGGAGCGCGTTGCAACCAGTCAGGATTCTTCACCTCATGTACCGGTATGCCGCAACCAGTCAACCATCATCACGGGGCATGTATGAACCGATTGCGCCGCTACAGCTACAGACATGCATTGTAGCAAGTCGATCATATATGTCCCAGCCCTCCAGCCTTCCGGGTAGCAGGCAAGCACCGGTGGGTCTCCCAATCCACCCGCACCTGAAGAAGGCGTCAAAGGCGGTGTCCCAGTCGCAGCCGGCGTTGAGCAGCGTCAGGCCGGTGCTGGGACCGCCGCCTGTCGTGGCGCGGCGCGCACACATGATTCATTGTGGGACACAGTGCATACACACGAAACACAAATGCCCACCAACCCCGCCCATCCCAACTCCCACCCTTCCCTCGCTCACCCGCCGCCGCCCCCGCTGTGGCCTGCCCCGCCAGCCATGTCTCGTAGGCGGGCCACAGGCGGCAGAAGACGTCGGCGGCGGCGTCCACCACCAGCAGCGCGCGCTTTCCGCGGGCAAGCACCTCCCTGCGTGCGTGCGTGAGCGTTTATGTCGTCAATGTTTATGTGAGTTTGGTAAAGCAAAGGGCGTATGTGTCAGATGGTACAAGAGGGACGGAATAGAACGACAGGTGTACGTATGTGTGCGCGTGCGTGCGCTGGGTGCTACACAGGGAAAGCATTACGCATGGATCGTGACCGGCTCCGCGCTGCCATGGCACAGGAGACCATGCGGTGCCCACATCGCACGCACGCCACGCGCCTGCATCGTGCCAGCTCCTTCTTGTCGCGGCTCCCGGGGTGGTGGTTCACTGCCATCAAGTCGAGCCATACATACGTGGCGGCAGTGGCCCTGGGGTGGGGAGTTTGGCAGGGGGCGAGGTGGATGGGCATGCACGTGCGTTTGGGGGCAATGGCTTGTTTACCGGTACTGAATCTTGCGGGCATTGCCACTGACGCCCATGCACTACACGGATGCGCTGACATGATGCAACCGCTGACAACAACCCCAGCCCGTTACGCAGACTACGCCATTCTCAATCACATTCAACACTCCAGGAGCGCTGATGGACGCACCCACTAGAACCACGAGACCCACTTGTTGGTGAGGGCGCAGAACTCTCGCAGCGCCGCCACCAGCGCCGCAAAGTTGCCGCTCCAGGCGTGTATCACGTAGTGGTCCGGCTGGCCCCACCACACGCGCTCCGGCTTTAACACCGGCCGCCCCCCCGCTGTGGCGGCGCCGGACCCGGGGG
Organism: Chlamydomonas reinhardtii; assembly: GCF_000002595.2. Classification (NCBI taxonomy): domain Eukaryota; kingdom Viridiplantae; phylum Chlorophyta; class Chlorophyceae; order Chlamydomonadales; family Chlamydomonadaceae; genus Chlamydomonas; species Chlamydomonas reinhardtii. Next base: position 2,741,341 of record NC_057007.1, read on the forward strand.
CCGGCGGCTCGCCAAGCACAATGTCCTCTAGCTCCATTATCAAATCCAGGAATCTGTGATTGCAAGAAAGCCATGTGCCTTATGTCTTTTGTGCATGTGACTAATCTGTTGTGTATGCTCGGCCTCGCATAGTCTGATTGAGCCACATTCATTGCCACCCCAACTCCGCCCTCTCCCACCCACCCACCCACCCACCCCAACCCCCCTTCGGTTTAGTTTGGGCTGGGGTCTACAATGCCCCGCGCACACCTGCAGCGGCTGCCGCGTGTGGGCGGCTCCAGCCACCGCGCCCACACCTCGGCGGTGGTGGCGTGCCGCTGGCTGGGACCCAGCCGCTTCACAAGGTCCACCAGCACCGCCACCGAGATGCCCACCTAGGCAGGGCACGTGCGTGTGCCGTGCCATACCATGCGGTGTACGGCGCGACAAATCTTAGGTTGCGTAACGGAAGCACAACACGCTTTACAAGCCGACTAACGACAAAAGCTTGCATAGCAAAACACGGTGGTTGTGCGGGGGCAAGCGTAAGAGCCAGCGTGTTCACTGTGGGATGGTGGGACCTACCCAGGGGGCGCAATGTACACCTGTACGGCTGTACTGGCCAGACTAGTGATACCTGCCTGCCTTCCGTGTGGCCTCTGCCAGCCCTCCTGCACCCCTCGCTTCGCCCCCCTGCAACCCCTGCACCCCTTGCTCCGCCCCCGAGGGTAGCTCACCTGCAGAGTCTTGTTGGTCTCCCCGCTGGCCCGCGGCCCCGAGGGCGCCAGGTTGGCGGCCGACGGCTCCCCCGTGACCGCACCGTACCTGCAGGTACCGTATGAAGCACAATCAGACACGAAGCACGGAACAAACTAGAGCGGGGTGCATCGGTCGGTGACGGGATGCAGCAGAGTAGGGACATGTGGTCATGGGCAAACGTCTCCGACCAACATTGCCGTTGGCTGTGCGTCCCCAACGCCAGGTGAGCTCCCCAGCAGGAGACATCCCCGCTCTGACAGACGCCCCTGCCCCAGCAATCACTCCTGCTCAATCGCTCGCTCACCCCAGCGTCCCGCTCCGCAGCAGGCGCCGCAGCGGCGAATCGGGCTCCCCGTCCGCCGAGGCACCCGCGGCACCTGCTGCTGCCTCGGGTCCGGCTTCCCCTGCTTTGAAGGAGCGGGTGCGACCCAGGCCGGCACGCGAGGGCGAGGAGGCGAGCAGCGCCCTGTGGGGAGGTGCAGGCCGTATGCTGTTGGTGGTGGTGGGGCTTGTGCCTCAGGTTAAAAAACATACTTTGAATTCCTGGGCGTAGAGTGCAACGGGCGAATGGTGTTTGCGAGAATACGGTACACGGTTGTTTCCAGGGGCGGGGGGCGGGGGCTGCAGGGGCACACAAGGCTGCCCTGAGACCGCCCGGGGCAAGGAGGGCGTATGAAGCCGAGGGGACGCAGCCATGTGCGACAGCCTGCCCCCGAGCCAGGCACAAGGGCGGACACGGAGCGCGCACCTTGAGGACGGAGAGCCCAGCTGACGTGCGCCCCGCGGCGAGCCGCCCCCCTCGCCGTCGTCCGTGCCGCTGTCGTCCGTACCCAAGCCGCTGCCCTGCCGCCGCGGGCTGCCGTGCGCGCCGGCGCCTTCCTCGCCTCCACCACCCCCGGCTTCCCCCTCCCCTTCTCCCTGCTGCCGCCCGTGGTCCACCGCCCACTTGAGCTGCCGTACACTCGGCGAGCCCAGCGCCAGACTGCCGCGGGGGCCTGCTGCCGTACCGTCCGCGTGTACGGTGCCGCCGTACGACACATCCGCATCTGGGTCGTACGACACGACGCCCGAGATTTGGCCGCTGCCGTCCAGCCCGCCGGCGGGGCTCCCTGTCGATCCGTTTACGCGGAGCCGCGAGAAGTCAAGCCGGGGGACCAAGCTGGAAGATGAAAGCCCCGCCAGCTGCTGCGACTGCCGGATCTGCTGCCACTGGCTGCCGTTGACACCGTCCGCGGCAAACGGCGAGTTGGCGGCACGCGTCGCGGCAAGCGCCGCGGCGGCCGCCGCCTCTTCCTCCTTTTTCGCTGCCAAGTACAGTTGCTGTGGCGGTGCGAATGGTGAGGAGGGGGGCGCGCCGCCGAGCCCACCGCCGGGCGGGCTGCCGGGCTCCAGCCGGCCTGAGCTGCCAGACCGGCCCCGGCCCGGGCTGGCGTCTGCAGGGCCTGCGGGTGCGGTCATGGGCCGAGGGCTGGCTCCAGAAGGAGTGGCTAGGGACGCAGAGCGAGACCGGGCAGAGGCGGCGGCCACCGCTGCCGCGAGGGCGCCCGAGCCCGCAGCAAAGGCAGAGCTGCCGCCGCCAGCGAACGCCCCAGGAGTAGGCACGATGCCGCCGGACGCTGTCACCTCGCGCGACCCCAGGTCCGATGATGCCTCCCCTGCCTCCGTGTCCTCGGCGTCACCGCCGGCGGGCGCCCACGGCGCCGGCTCCGCCACCCCTAGTGGGAGGTGTGCGAACGCCTGATGCGTCCGGTGGTGCTGCTGCTGCTGGTGGTAGTGCTGGTGCTCGTGAACCCGGGGGCTGCGGGTGGAAAGCAGCAAGCTCCCCGACACACGGGCCGATGCACGCGGGCTATCTGAGCCAGTGCCTGAGCCCGCAACAGCGATGTTGCCGGCGCCGTGGCGGGCGCCGATGGCTGCGACCAGGCGCCCCAGCCGCGCCGCCGCCGCCGCCGCCGGCTCTGCCGCGGGGTTGCCAAGGGGTCGGTACGACAAATTGCTGTGCCCCGCCGCGCCGCCACCCCCTGGCATGCCAACCCCGCCGCCTGGGCTGCTGCTGCTGAAAGAGCTCATGCGAGGGCTGCCGGGCACCCCGGCAGCAACTGCGGCTACTGCCGCCACCGCTGCAGCTGCTGCCACGGCTGCTACAGCCTCGTCGCCCGCCGCGCCGCCGCCGTTGGCTGTAGCAGCTGCTGCTGTTGGTGTGATGGGGCCTGTGGCCCCACCCGGCCCCACCGTGGCCGTGACGTGCCCGTCCAGCCCCAATGCTACTGCCGCCGCCAGGTATCGCTGCTGCTGTAGTTGGAATCGCTGCATCTGCTGCTCCGTTGCTGCTGCCGCCGGGGCGGCAGCGCCTGAGCCCGCCGAGCAGCTCTGTGGCCGCGCGACATAGGCTGAGTTCACTCGCCGGCTACGGGCGCTCAGCGGGGGCCCACTGCCGCTGCTACTGCCGCCGCCGCCGCCTCCGGCACCATTGGCTGACGTGTTGTCAAAGGCAGAGAGCGCGGCCCAACCCGACGCACTGCCAGGACCCCATGCACTCGACACGGGCGGGCGCGCGCTGTGGATGCGCGGCGACGCCTGTCCAGCTGTAGCAGCAGCAGCAGCAGCAGCAGCAGCAGCAGCAGCAGCAGCAGCAGCAGCAGCAGTTGAAGCAGCGGCTGTAGCTGCATCCGGTCCGGCTGGGGAGCCGCCGGGGCGGCGGACGGGGCTGCTGTGGGGCCGCTGACGCGGGGTAGTGGGCGTGGAGCGCGGTGACCGCATGAAACTGGCTGGGATGTTTGCGTACGATGGCGGTTGGTGGTTGTAGTTTGATGCTGCAGAGCCGCGCTGCTGCTGTGACGACAGCAGCTTCGCCGGCTGCTGGTGGGGATGCGACGGCCGTTGTTTGTGGTAGTTGGGGCCGCGGAGTGTGATGCTGCTGCTGGCACCGGGCCCGGGGCTGCCTCCTAGGGTTGAAGTAGATCCGAGGGATGTAAAGGCGGCTCCGTGTACCTGCGGCATTGAAGCATATTGGGAGTAGGTATGGATGCGGATGTTACAGAGGGGACAGTCCCAGCTCCCGAAGACGCCGAGCCATCACATGCTATCAGGGCCCAACCCCGACTTTGCTATGGGGCTCGGCCGAAGAGCTGGATGAGGAGTGGCTGTTCGTCAATCCGGTACTGGAATAGCCACCGGAGCTCTATCTAGTTGGTCCCACTTGGTCCGGTTCACGTGCGGGTCATGACGCAGCCCCCAATCGAACCCAAGCCAGTCATGCTGTCGCCATTGCAACGCCAGGGCACGCCGGCATCTCCCACAACCCCGCACCTGCAGGCCGCCAGTGAAGGCCGACGGCTCCCGCCCCACACCCCTCGCGCTGTGTGCTGACGCCGCCCGTGCAAGTGCCCTCTGCCGTGCCTGCGCATCGCTGCTAGCGCGCTCCACGTCCACCCTGAATAGCTTGGTGAGCATATGAGAGTAGTACACGTCGTCACCCTCTGCCACAGCGGCCATTGAGCTGCTTCAGCGCCAGTGCCGGAGCTCCACCGAGTCCTTAGGCAAAATGCGCCACAGTTACAAGTTCATAGCGCCCGAGGCGCCCGTGTGTTGCCGCGGGCGAGAGCAACGCGGCATGCGGCAGTATTACAAGCAAACCAACACAGACAGGTTCGTCACGATTACAAAATTCAATAGGTGCAATTCACGAGTAATATAGTACTTGCACTCCCAGCTTGCTGAGAAACAAAGTGTTACAAGCTTGCAGGGTGTCGTTTTGTCAAGAGTCAGAGTGTCAAATACATACAGTCAAGAGTTATGCGTCCTACGTAGTATGCCGGGTCCTCGGGCGTCGGTTGTTAAGACGGTCAAGCCCGGGCTTGCGATGCGGCACGCAGCGTCCCGGACACGACCAGTTGCTCTTCTGAGCGAGCTGGGGGCCCATAGCTCCGGTAGTCTCTTACTCCACTATTCTTTGAGGCAGTAGGTGCAGTAAACTCACCAAGGGTTGAGCTACCGTTGTGCAAGCCAATTGGCCCCGCTCGGAAGGAGCTTCCATACGCGATAATGGCTGGCACTCCGCAATAACGCAGTCCCTACATGCTAGTGACGCGTTGAACGCAGAGCTCCGATAAGAATATGCAGAAATCCGGCGCAATTCGGCTAGGCGGGACTCCGGCGCCGGCGCCTCAAACGTCTTGGGCGCCGCAGAGTGCCTGCTCTAGACAGAGACACAGCACAGGAGAGGCTCGGAATGGCCCGCAGCAGGTCGTTGCGATGAACGCGGTTGGGCGCCAGCAGGAGCCGTCCGTTTACAGCGGCGTACAGCAGCTGCCTGCGCACGCCTTCAGGCGCGGCGAGTTCACCGGCAATCCGTCCAAATACGGCAGCCAAACAAACGTGTCCAATGGGGTCCGGCGGGCTCCAGCGTCAAACACAACACCTCGCGGCGCCCCAGCGCCATCTGAGTCGGAGCTGCGCCGGGATGAGCCCCAGGCCCGCCCCTCGCCATCAGGCATGTCGGAGCGGATTGCGGCATGTGAGAAGCGACATGTTGAGCGGCAGCAGCAGCTGCAGGTGCGGCTTGACCAGCTGAAGCACCGCCGCGCAGTCACAGCGGCATGTATGGACCGGGGGGCGTCCAGCGCGACAGCGGTCATCACCGCCCCCAGCTTCACGGAGCTCCACAACGAGCCAGGGGCAGCCCCGGAATCTCCCGACTCCTCATCCTCCTCGTCCGTAGGGTCTCAGCTAGACGGCCGCGGCTCCAATTCAGAGCAGCAGGGCGCCTTGCCGGGGCCAGCTGAAATCAGCGGCACGAGCAACGGTGCCAATGGCACCGGCACCGGCACTGGCAACACCAGCAACACCAGCAACACCACTAGCAGCAGCACCAGCAACACCACCAGCACCATTAGCAGCAGCAGTAGCAGCAGTAGCAGCTCGGTCACAGCGCTACATGCCGCGCCGCACGACCCGGAGGCAGCTCGGTACTGGGAGACGCGACTGCTGTCGCGCGCCTGCACCTCACTCGCCTTCCACATCTCCTCCCACTTCCACATCCCCACCGGCCCCACCGACCACCTCGCACCCGCGCTCATCAGCACCGCCAGCCCTACCAGCAGCACTGGCAGTAGCAGTAGCAGTTGCAGCAGTGGCAGTAGCAACAGCAGTAGCAGCAGTGGCAGTAGCAGCAGCGACCCCACCGCGGCGCTGCTGAACTTCTCGCTGGCGGCTCCGCCGCCACCGCCTCCGCCGGGCCTCGACGGCAGTAGCAGCAGTAGCAGTGTCGGGGGCTTCGACCCCAACGGTCTCTACGACAACCTACCGACGGTGTACGCGCTGAGAGCAGTGGCGTCGGCCCTGGTTGACCCTGCACTGTGGCGGGCCGCCGGGCCGCCGCCGCCTGCAAAGCCGGCGCCCAGTGACGAAGCTGGCAGCAGCAGTAGCGGCGGGGCTGGTGGCGGCGGTAACGGCAGTAGCAGCTCGGCAGCGGAGCGTGCCTTCCTGGGTGGCGCGCCACCCGCCATTAACGCCCTAACTCACGTGGCCGCCGGCGCGCTGCTGCGCCTGTCACACGCGTGCGGCCACGCCGGCTGCTACAGCCTGATCGAGCCGCTGACGGCAGAGGCGGCGGCTGTAGCAGCCGCGGCATCAGCGTCAGCGTCAGCCGCGGCCAGCGCGCAGGCAGAGGGGTTGCCTGCACAGGCTCAGGCGCAGGCGGCGGTGCTACACGTGCCGCTGCCGGGCGTGCCGTTCCACGGCCGCCAGCTGGGCCGCCTGTACGACATGGCTCGTACGGCACACGACGTACACGTGGGCGCGCTGGGTGCCGTACCCGCCAGTACGGCGGCGGCTCTGCTGGTGCTGCTGGCGGCGTCGCAGCCGCACACGCCCGCGCACCCCTCGCTCGCCCCGGGCCTGGTGGCGCCCACGGGCAACCCCACGATCCCGGCGGCGCTGCTGGGGCGATACCTGAGGATTGGGTCCCGCTCGCGGTCCGTGCTCGACACGGTGCGAGTCATGTGGGCGCTGCTGCGGCTGCAGCTGCCCGGCTCCGGCGCGCTGCTACTGCCACTTAGCCCCGGCGACGACGACGGCAGTAGCAGCGGCAGCGATGGGGAGGAGGAGGACGCCCCCGGCTCGGCTGCCGCCTCCGCGGCCTCCGCGGCGGTGGACGCTGCCAGCAGCAACGGCAATGGCAGCAGCAGCAATGGCAGCGGCGGGCGGCGGGGACGGGCAGCAGCGGCGGCCGACCGGGACCCCATGCACCAGCTGGCGCGCATCTTGCAGCGTCAGCTGAAGAACAGGGAGCGCTGCGTGGCGGCGCTGAACGCGGCGCGGCCCGGCGAGCTGTTCGGGACGTGGCAGATGGCCGTGCAGGTGTGGCGGGGTGTGGGTCTTGGTGTCGGTGTCAGTGAGGGTGGGTGGGGTGGGGTGCGGAGGATGGGGTGCGGATGTGAAGGGCTCAAGCTGGGCCTTGAGGGTGGGTGCGGCGTGCATGGCGCACAAGCGTGCACGCGATGCACCGTGCGATATTGACTAGGGTTTGGGGGGGCGAGCCATTCGTCGGTGCCCTGCCCCTTTCCAAATCCTCCTTGCTCTTTTCAGTCTTTTCATAAGGATGCCCCGACCCTGACATCATGCCCTGCTCACACAAATAGCCCAGAACTCACGCCACGCCATGTTCTGCACCGCCCCTGTGCCGCCACCCCTGCCACCACCTCACACTTCCTCAGGCCCTTGCGCTGCTGAAGGATCGACTGCTGGTCAGCCAGCGCTCCGTGGCGGCACTGGAGCAGCTAGACGACGCCCTGGCGGCACTGGAGGCCGCGCTCACATCGCCACCGCCCCCAGCACCCCCACCAGTTCCGCAACAGGGCCGGCAGCAGGGCAGCGGTCGGATGGGCGGGGCGGCGCTTGCCTCTGCGGCATCGGGTGACAGTATGGATGAGAGCGACGGGGGCTTTGACGCCGCCGCTGTGGTCGCCGAGGCCGCAGCCGCCAGGGCGTTGACATCGGCGCCGGCGGCGGGCGCTGGCGGGCGCGGGCGGGACGAGGAGGCGGAGACGCAGGCGGAGGCGCGGGAGCAGGCGGAGGCGGCGCTGCGGAGTCCGCCCATGGAGGCGCTGCAGGTGGGTGGGTGTATGCCACGCCGCGCGTGTGTGGGCTAGCACATGTGGTGCATCTGTGTGTGTGTGTGTGTGTGTGTGTGTGTGTGTGTGTGTGTGTGTGTGTGTGTGTGTATGTGTGTGTGTGTGTGAGTGAGAGTGAGAGAGGTGTGGCGGTGGCGGTATGGCGGCGAACAAGGGCCTGATTGCATGGCTGTGGGCCAGGGCTGGCGTGTGTGATCACCGGCAACCGTGAGAGGACGGAATGCCCTGCCATGGCCCAGCCTGCACTTCTCCAACCACCCTGACTAGCTCCACCCCTCCACAAAACACCGGTGCGCGTGTGTCCCCTGCAGTTGTTCTTGGAGGCCGCCCGCGAGGTGGCGGCCAGTCGTGGATTGGACCGGCCCGCCAGCACCTATCCATCAGGTGCGAGCCCGTGATGTCCCGCAGCGGACACGCAAGGGCGGGAGTCAGGCCGAAGTTGTCATTGTAATATTGTATGTACGTGTAGGACGTGGGCGGGGAAGACGGCAGGCGACCAGGAGGCAGAATAAGGGGCAGGCAAGGGCCGCGGCTCAGCCATGAAGGAGTTGCACCGCTGGAGTGGGGCTCAAGCTGAGGATCATTCCCGTGGTGCACGTTGCGCGTAGCATCGCCATGGGTAGTACGCCTTCTCCTCCTCCACGCGCTCCCGTGGCTCCAGGCCTGAGTTTAGTCTCCGCACCCCTGACTAAAATCCCGGTGCTGAAATCTCCCTGGCCGTTTCCTCATGCGCAGGCGAGGGCGGGGACTGCGCCTTTGATCCCTGGGGCCTGGGCTCCGCGTCCTTCGTGGGCAGCCTGGCAGTGCCGGAGCCGCCACCGCCAGCCTGGGGCAGCGTGCCGCGGGAGGACGGCGCGTGGCGCGACACGCTGGGAGACACGGAACAGGTGAGGGGGAGGGTGCTGTGTAGGGGGAAGCAGGGGAGCCTCGGGGGCTGAGCACATTCACGTGGCTTCCGTGGATGGCTGCGGGGACGTGGGGACTTCGAAGCAGCGCTTGTGAATGTGGGCTTGGTGGCTTCGCTGGATGAATTTTGCTCAGGGGCAAATGCCGCCGCTTGACGAGTGTCGTGTTGTTTGGTGATGTGGCCTGCAGCGTGTGGCGATGCTGCTCAACACCTGGCCCGAACTGGGGCGGCTGGTGGAGCCGGTGCCGCCGCCACAGCAGCAGCAGCAGCAGCAGCAGGTTAAGGAAGAGCTAGAGGTAGAGGAAGAGCAGGACGTGAGCGGCAGCAATAGCAGCGACGGCAGCTATCGCTCCCGCATGCGTCTGCACCTGCAGGTGGGTTTGACGACGCGCGGTCTGGGGCCTGTTGTGATCAGTGCAGCACCGAGCATTGTCTTGCCCTAAGGGCACCCTTGCCCTGATCGTGTTCCCCATTACCGCGTCTACAGTCTATACCCACCTGCCGTAGTACCATCACCTACCCAAGTTCCCAACATACCGCAGCATGACCACCGCAACCCACCAGACCGTCCAACCAACACCATTGCAACCCACAGGCCTTCACCGACCTGCACTTCGCCACTCTGGAGCGCCTGTACCGCGCGCTGAAGGCTCAGGCGCCCGACGCGCGCCTGCACGCAGCGCTCGAGTTGCCGGCGCCGCAGCAGCAGGGCGAGGCGGGGGCCAAGGAGCAGCGGGCAGCAGGCGGGGAGGAGCACGTGGCGGAGGAGGTGGGGCAGGCAGGGGCAAAGCCGGAGGGCGCGGCCGCAGCCGCGGCCGTGGGCGGTGGTGGCGCCGTGCCGGCGCTGCCCCCGGGCGTGCTGGAGCATCACAAGCGTAGTGCGGCGACCCTGCAGCTGCTGGGGGCGGTGGCGCTGCCGCACCGAGCGGCGGTAGACATGGTGAGTGGCGGATTGGAGAAAGGAGTTTGGATGGTGGTTATGTGAAGAGTTCGGTCGTCTGACGACGGACCGTGTAGCCCAACACGAACCGAGACCTGCTGCACGTGTGGTCCCTGACAGCCAGTTCGGCCTTTGCCGATGACAGCGGGGAGTTTCCTTCAGCTTGTGCCACCATCATGCATGTTGCGCATCCACACAACAAATACACGTCGTCCATCCATCGCAAACCACCTGCCGCCCCGTGTCTGTTGCCCCCGACCAAAACCCGCAGGTGTACACGGACGCCCGCGGCCGGCGTGTGGGGCTGTGCCTGGCACACCTGGGCGCCAGCCGCCGCTCCCCCGGCGAAGTAGCCGTGCTGCAACACGCCCTCTACGGCTGGCCAAAAGCTGAGGTGGAGGCCGCGCAGCAGGGCTTCCGAGCGGCCCGCGCCGCGGCGCGCCGGGCCGCCAGGGCGGCGCGCGCAGCACGCGCCGCCGCTGCTGCTGAGGCGGCGGCGCAGGCCACCGCCGCCGCCGAGGCCGCGCGCGCGGCGGCGGCGGCGATGCAGGGCGACGCCGAGGCGGCGGCGGCGGCCGCCGCCATCACGACCGCGACTATGGGACTGCTCCAGGGGTTGGCGGCGGCGGCCAAGGCCTCGCGCAAGATGCCGGCGCCGCGGCCTTCAGCGGCGGCAGAGCTGGATCACGTAACGCTGGCGATTGCGGCGGCGGAGGCGCGCCTGCACGGCCACACGGCGCTCGGCACGGCGCTGCCATCAGCGCCCCCGCCGCTCGCGAGCCATCCACTGACGGATCTGGATCTGGATCTGGATCCGTCGGAGCTGGCGGCTTCGGCGGCGGCGGCGCTGACGCCGGAGGAGGAGGTGGCGTTAGTCAGCGCCGCCGAGGCCGCCGCCAGCGCAATGGAGCTTGATGCCGCCGCAGTGGCGGCGGCGCCCACCATTGCCGCCGTGGCCATGGCCGAGGCGGCAGCGGCGGCCGCCGCCGGTGCCAGTGCGTTGTCGGGAGCGGCATCGGCGGCGGCCAGCGGTTCCAGCGGCAGCGGCGCATCGGATCCTGGATTCGGTCTTGATGACGTGGTCGTGCTAGAACTGGATCACGACTGGTTCCACCTGCGCGAGAGCTACTACAGCTCCGTGCTGGCAGCCGGGAAGTGGGACGAGGCTGTACGGCAGCAGATTGGAGCTGCCATGTCGTACACGGAGCTGCCGTGGGAGGCGCAGCTGGACCTGGTCTGGTTCGTGCTGGCGCGCGCCGGCGCGGCGCCGCCCATCCGCGTGTTCGCGTAGACGCTTAGCCCAGTGTTGGAGACTTGTGAGGGCAAGAGCGGCGAGAACGAAGGGAACGTTCGGCGGCTTGCGCAGGCTTCTGCAAGACCAGTGACAGCGATGCTCGGCTGCCAATTGCCGTCGTTCGTTTGTTGGCGCGGCTTGTTGGCAGCGGTTGTTTCCAAGGGGATAGGGCTGTGAAGTGGGGGACAGCGTCGTCAGGGTGCTGCCTACGACAATCTGATTCTGTCCAGGCCAGATTGAGAACGAAGGGATGCATCTGCGGGCTGAGGTACAAACTTGGCATACACTGAAGGGGGATGCAAGCGCTGCCGGGAATGAACTGTGGTCACTGGGGAGTCATGTGGTTGGTCGCAGTGGCAGGGGTGTGGTTATGGTGTGTTGTACGGTGATCGATGGAGTGCCCAATGAATCGCTCGGGACTGAGCGAACCCGGAAACGGGTGCGGCCCCAGGCTAACCGCGGGCTTAGCGGCTGGGCGCGGCCGGAGGGCGTGTGGGGACAGGCCGCGGTAAACCGTAGCCTGCTTCAGGCCGGGTTGGACGGGTGGTAGATGTAAGAAAGTGTGCTATGGTGGATATGCAAGCCTTGTCATTTGACCTTGCCGCCGGTGGAGTGCGCTGTGAATCCGCCCTCGCGTGTGCAGGCGGTGGTGTGCCCTTGCAGCACTTGTGTGCTGAAGGTAGGGCAACGAGTGTGAATGTGTGTGAGTGTGTGGGTGGGGAGGCAGCGAGTAGAACAGCAGATAGTGTTGAGAGGCAGACAGGAATAGGTAGTGATCCCTGCTGCAAGAAGAACCAAGCCACCCGTGAGACCATTTTGGTTACGCGGGGGCCGTTGATTTGTTTAGTCACCCGGGCTGTTCATCCTGCTGTAATTGCTGCTGTCATTATTATGCATGTCAGCGCGCACGGCTATTTTTGCCAAGAGCGTCGGCAAAAAGTATCATTCCTGCCTCCCTAAGGCAGCCACCTCCTTGTTGCCAAGAGCGAGAAGATGCAGGGGGCGTGACACGGGTGTGGCGTTTCCGTGCAGAAGGCTGGAGACCGGGCACTTGTCAGGGGTCAAGCGCAAGTAGGGAGGGCGAGTTGTGGTGTAAGTAGCCCATGGCGCGTTTGGTGGCACTTGCCCTTCATTCGTTGAGAGTTTACCAGGGATCTTTCCGCCAGAACCCATATTGGGGACGTGGCAGTCGTGGTTGGATAGTTGACAGTGGCTGAGTGCGTGCCGCCGGGCAAGCCTGTGGTTTTCGCTAGAGGGTCGAGCAGCAGGCACGAGCAGAGGGCAGACGAGGTAGATGCGTGGCGTACGGTGTTTTGCGAGGTCGCTGGCGTGCGAGACTGCTGGCACTCGGTTGCCAAACAGGGCGAGTTTAGCGAGGCGGGGTGCAAACACGCTGGGATTGCAAAGGCAAGAGCGTCCATCCGCCCGCCGGGTCCATCCCAAACCTTGGCCCACAGCTGTAAACAACTGGTTTACTTGGCTCACGCGTTGTAGTCCAAAAGATTACTTTGCGTTCATGACTCGTGAACGCTTCCCACCTCACGGCAGCTAGCACAGCTAGCACACCTGCTGCACGCATGCGCTTCCTAGTCATCAGGAATGTTTCCCGCTGTTGGGCGTGTCACCACATGTCACCACACAGCAAGCCGTACACCGATATGCATTACAAATGCGGCAAGACACTTCGTCTATCACAGCAGGACTCATCAGCCTACTGTCAGCGTCGATGCTGAGCAAAATAAACACGAGACGGTCCTTCAAACATACATGCATTGTTGGGCCCGCCCGCCAATGCGCTTTTGATGGCATCTGTGCGGTATTACACGACATAAATCACCGCCAGCATTCCGTATGAACCATATGCGCGTGTGATGTGGCATAAGTTATTGTCAAAGTGATAACGCACCGACGATCGAGGTATCATCAGAGCTAGCGCTGACACACGAACGAACACAACGTCTACTTGATGCGAATCCGGAATGAGCGGATCTGTGAGTCGGTGAAGCTGCAACTGGACAGCAGGATGTCGAAGCGGTAGCACTTGCCGCTCTCCACGTGACCCTTGCCCTGGAACGTCATCACTGCCTGGGTCGGTGTCAGCTTCAGGTTTGCCAGCGCGTCCGCCAGGAACTCGCCCACGTCTGACTTCTTGGGCGCGGGGTCGGTTCCGCACGTGATAGGCACCAGCTTGGGGTATCCGGGCGCAATTTGGCCTGCGTTGCGCGCGTGGGGAAGGAAGTAGGGGCAAGGGTGTGGCCAGCAAATGAAGAATGGGCACTGAGCACGTCTGCCAGACACACACACACACACACACACACACAGTGTTTTCTTTTCAACACACACACACACACACACACAGGTCACATGGCAGTCCGTGCCAGTAAGCATGAATCGCAAATCCGCAGCAGACAGCCCACACATATGTACACGTGCAAGTGCATGCATGCCAAGCCCGCCCTGCTGCTGGAGCCACCCACCCCAGGCCGGGTTGCTCAGGGGCCACTTGACTGGGATGGTGCTGCTGGTGGTGGCGAGCACGTTGAAGTCCTTGGGTGAGATAGGCGGCAGGTAGCCGTCGAAGGGCGAGCACGGCGGCACTGAGGCACACAGACAAAAGATTGGAAGCAGTGGACGTGCGGGATACCAGGGTCAGCAGCAGCTTACGTTTGTGTGTGGCAAAGGCACGGCATGTGCAATTATCTGCGCCACCCGCTTGTTATTGACCAAGTGTAACTGCATTCTAGACCTGGCTGAAAGACCTGCCTTAATAATTTCGTTCCCTTACGTACCCAAGACTTCCACAGCGAATGTCTTGGTGGCGGTATTGGTTCCGTCAGACGCGGTGCAAGTGACGGTGGTAGTCCCAAGAGGGAACGCGTAACCAGAGGCATAGTTGCACGAGGGCGTCACGGCACCAACCACGATGTCAGTGGCGGTGACGGCCGACCAGGTGACAGCAGCAGTGCCGCTGGCCGAAGCGTACACGGACGCCGGCGAGGGGACCGTAATGGCCGGCGCAATGGTGTCAGTGACAGTGATGGTGATGGTCTTGCTCGCGCTATTGCCGCTTTTGTCAGTGGCCGTGCAGGTGGCTACGGTGGTGCCGACGGGGTAGACGCCAGAGGTGGAGGGGGCCGCGGGGGAGTAGGTGGTGACAACGTTGAGGTTCGTGTCCACGTTGTCAGTGGCGGTGCATGTGAAGGAGATGCCGTCGGCGCCGCCAAGCGTGTTGCCCTCCTTGGTGATGGCGTTGGTGCTGGAACTGACCGTTGGGGCTGTGTTATCTGTGGGACATGCAGGGTGGGGGGGATTACACGAATGCGTTTGCATGTGCGTAATTGGTGATTACTATGTAGCAGAAGCAAGCAAGTGTTCTTCCAAGGTCGGAGCCGCAACATGCGAAGCCAGTAGGATCCATGCCCCGCCGTGCCCCGCCCTGCCTCACTCCGTTCCCCGCGCCCCGCCCCACTGCCACCCAACCCGACCCGACCCGATCCAACCCAACCCAAGCAACCCGCCAAGACCCGACCCGACCTACAGCAACCCTTGCCCACCCTACCCTCCCCTCCCCGACCCACGTCTCACCGAGAACGACCACAGCGAATGTCGCGGTGCCGGTATTGGTTCCGTCAGACGCGGTGCAGGTGACAGTGGTGCTGCCAAATGGGAAAGAGTCACCAGAGGCATAGTCACACGAGGGCGTCACGGCACCAACCACGATGTCAGTGGCGGTGACGGCCGACCAGGTGACAGCAGCAGTGCCGCTGGCCGAAGCGTACACGGACGCCGGCGAGGGGACCGTAATGGCCGGCGCAATGGTGTCAGTGACAGTAATGGTGATGGTCTTGCTCGCGCTATTGCCGCTTTTGTCAGTGGCCGTGCAGGTGGCTACGGTGGTGCCGACGGGGTAGACGCCAGAGGTGGAGGGGGCCGCGGGGGAGTAGGTGGTGACAACGTTGAGGTTCGTGTCCACGTTGTCAGTGGCGGTGCATGTGAAGGAGATGCCGTCGGCGCCGCCAAGCGTGTTGCCCTCCTTGGTGATGGCGTTGGTGCTGGTGCTGACGTCTGGAGCTGTGTTATCTGTGGGCGGACATGCAGGGTGGGGGGGATTACACGAATGCGTTTGCATGTGCGTAATTGATGATTACTATGTAGCAGAAGCAAGCAAGTGTTCTTCCAAGGTCGGAGCCGCAACATGCGAAGCCAGTAGGATCCATGCCCCGCCGTGCCCCGCCCTGCCTCACTCCGTTCCCCGCGCCCCGCCCCACTGCCACCCAACCCGACCCGACCCGATCCAACCCGACTCAACCCCACCCAACCCAACCCAAGCAACCCGCCAAGACCCGACCCGACCTACAGCAACCCTTGCCCACCCTACCCTCCCCTCCCCGACCCACGTCTCACCGAGAACGACCACAGCGAATGTCGCGGTGCCGGTATTGGTTCCGTCAGACGCGGTGCAGGTGACAGTGGTGCTGCCAAATGGGAAAGAGTCACCAGAGGCATAGTCACACGAGGGCGTCACGGCACCAACCACGATGTCAGTGGCGGTGACGGCCGACCAGGTGACAGCAGCAGTGCCGCTGGCCGAAGCGTACACGGACGCCGGCGAGGGGACCGTAATGGCCGGCGCAATGGTGTCAGTGACAGTAATGGTGATGGTCTTGCTCGCGCTATTGCCGCTTTTGTCAGTGGCCGTGCAGGTGGCTACGGTGGTGCCGACGGGGTAGACGCCAGAGGTGGAGGGGGCCGCGGGGGAGTAGGTGGTGACAACGTTGAGGTTCGTGTCCACGTTGTCAGTGGCGGTGCATGTGAAGGAGATGCCGTCGGCGCCGCCAAGCGTGTTGCCCTCCTTGGTGATGGCGTTGGTGCTGGTGCTGACGTCTGGAGCTGTGTTATCTGTGGGCGGACATGCAGGGTGGGGGGGATTACACGAATGCGTTTGCATGTGCGTAATTGATGATTACTATGTAGCAGAAGCAAGCAAGTGTTCTTCCAAGGTCGGAGCCGCAACATGCGAAGCCAGTAGGATCCATGCCCCGCCGTGCCCCGCCCTGCCTCACTCCGTTCCCCGCGCCCCGCCCCACTGCCACCCAACCCGACCCGACCCGATCCAACCCGACTCAACCCCTCCCAACCCAACCCAAGCAACCCGCCAAGACCCGACCCGACCTACAGCAACCCTTGCCCACCCTACCCTCCCCTCCCCGACCCACGTCTCACCGAGAACGACCACAGCGAATGTCGCGGTGCCGGTATTGGTTCCGTCAGACGCGGTGCAGGTGACAGTGGTGCTGCCAAATGGGAAAGAGTCACCAGAGGCATAGTCACACGAGGGCGTCACGGCACCAACCACGATGTCAGTGGCGGTGACGGCCGACCAGGTGACAGCAGCAGTGCCGCTGGCCGAAGCGTACACGGACGCCGGCGAGGGGACCGTAATGGCCGGCGCAATGGTGTCAGTGACAGTAATGGTGATGGTCTTGCTCGCGCTATTGCCGCTTTTGTCAGTGGCCGTGCAGGTGGCTACGGTGGTGCCGACGGGGTAGACGCCAGAGGTGGAGGGGGCCGCGGGGGAGTAGGTGGTGACAACGTTGAGGTTCGTGTCCACGTTGTCAGTGGCGGTGCATGTGAAGGAGATGCCATCGGCGCCGCCAAGCGTGTTGCCCTCCTTGGTGATGGCGTTGGTGCTGGTGCTGACGTCTGGAGCTGTGTTATCTGTGGGCGGACATGCAGGGTGCGGGGGGCGTGATGACAAGAATGCGTGTGCATGGTCTGTGTTTGTATTAACGGAAGCTAGCGGAACCTTCGTTCCATGCAAAGCTGCAGCACACCAAGTCTGCCTGCTGGGTCTATCTCTCTAATCTAGCCCCGCCCCGTCGCCATCTATGCGCCGCGCCTAGCCATGCCTGTGCCATCCACTTTACTACTGCTGCGTGCATTGACCCATATGAACCATCCATAGAAGACCTAACCTACAATCCCTGAGGCTCTGCCTAATTTACGGCTTACCCAGGACGGTCACAGTGAACGTCTTTGTGGCGACGTTTGGCGTGGGTTGCGCGCCATCAGACGCGGTGCAGGTGACCGTGGTGCTGCCAGATGGGAAAGAGTCACCAGAGGCATGGTTGCATGCGGGCGTCACGGCACCAACCACGATGTCAGTGGCGGTGACGGCCGACCAGGTGACGGCAGCAGTGCCGCTGGCCGAAGCGTACACGGACGCCGGCGAGGGGACCGTGATGGCCGGCGCAATGGTGTCAGTGACAACAATGGTGATGGTCTTGCTCGCACTGTTGCCGCTTTTGTCAGTGGCCGTGCAGGTGGCTACGGTGGTGCCGACGGGGTAGACGCCAGAGGTGGAGGGGGCCGCGGGGGAGTAGGTGGTGACAACGTTGAGGTTCGTGTCCACGTTGTCAGTGGCGGTGCATGTGAAGGAGATGCCGTCGGCGCCGCCAAGCGTGTTGCCCTCCTTGGTGATGGCGTTGGTGCTGGTGCTGACGGTTGGGGCAGTGGTATCTGTGTGAACGAGGTCATTAGGGACAGCAGCAGGTCAACTGATTGCGGCGATCGAGGTTGACAACCAGAACTAACCCACGCCCAGTGCGTGCGTCGTCCAGCCCAGCATGGCGGGAACTTGCATCGTCCCTCCATCCCACAGTCACGTACCCTTGCAAACGCCGGCCGCGCACTGTCCGGCGACGTTGTTACTTCCAGCGATGATGCAGGAGGTTCCGTCATCCTTGTTAGTAATGCTACTGCAAACCTGTATGTTATACATGATATGGTAATGACGCATGCATCGTGCGCATGCTTATATTGACGCGTATGCTGTCAGGTAGGGGAGGGAATTTGCCGCCACCCGCCCTACTTTCGCTCAGTCCTTTCATTCAATCCACCACAAATCGCCTTAATCGCGCCTGGTTTCACTCACCTGCTCAATCAGGTCGTTCCACTCACAAACGCTATCAATTTTGCAGCTGTTCGCTGGGACTGTGCCAGTTGCACAGGACTTGTCGCACGTGTTGAAAAGAGCTGCAATCAAGAGCAAGGCATTGTGGGCATGACTGATTGGGCAGCAGGATGTCTTTTCTCATTCTTGACCATGCGCTCTGCTGTGTGCGACTAGTGTAGTGCTTATGTAAGTTGCTTGCATTGATTGGCACCGTAGGGCCCTGACCATGGACTACTGGGATTGTATACACCCTGCTGGCGAACCCTGTCCCATCGCACACCCTCCTGGCAAACATGCCGGCGTAGCCGGCGTATGATAAGCGGTGGCCTAGTTAGATAGCCCAGCAATCAACGAGCACGCCCGACTTACACACGCTGTTGGCCTTGATGAAGACCGCTGAGTCAAATGCGGCGTCGGCGGTATCTGTAAACATGTATGCACGGATGGTAAGCAGGGTTTACCGAGTTATCTAGTGCTTTTATGAGCTAACACCTGGCAGATAGCTGGAGTCTAATCAAAACCCACATGCAAACCAAGCATGCAAACAGCCTGCTGGATCGCTGAGTTTGAATTTGTCTGAAGTAAGGCAGCTAGTCTCTAGCCGAACTGGGAACCTTGCTTCAACGAACGGGGGAACCCTGTAAACTCTCCATCCTTGCGACCACGCCCACCTCCACGGTGCGGAACGTTCCCCCTGTTTTTTCCGGGGATTCCCCCCCCCTTTCCCAGAGTGAACTTACCGGCAACTACCAGCTTGAAGGTAAACACCTGATCCTTCGCCAGGATAGCGGGCTTGGTTACGAGCAGCGTTGTCATGCCATCGTATTCCGTGCCAGTGGAGAAAGACCTGTCATTCAAGTAAGCAAGTGGAATGGAGAGTGCGTGAGTACCTTATGTTCCAGCAGTAGTTTCGCTCGTAAAGGCGTTTTGCTACCTGCTTGCCCTGTATCAGCAGGCTGCATGGGTGCACGCACGCACTCTGCCCTATGTATCCAGTCAATCCAAAACTCAGGGGGGTGCAAATGGAAGCGCACACATGCATGCACGTACGTACATATGTGGCTCTACTTGTGAGGACACGTACACGCGCGTGCGTGTGTAATATTACACACCGGTGACCGACCTGTAGTAAGCTGAATTCTTGCCAATGTTGACGTTGTTGATTGTCACAGCCTACATGTGTAACGTGAATGATGAAATGAGACTTGCTTGCCGGCATGCAGATGATAGTCCCATGCCGCCGTGCATCTGGCGCCGTACGTGCATCTGCGTACTCCATCAACCATGCATGCATGCACAATCCGACTAGATAGCTTTTCCCTTACAGATCCCCTTCCGGACCGACCTGACTTCCATACAACCCTTCCATCCCACCACCACATCGTCGTGCACATCGTTTGCCTTTCCCCTTTTCGTACATCAGCACGAGATTCCGCCTGTGCGAACATTCGCTTTCTGTCCTGCTGCTGGATGGTTCGCCCTACTGTTCGCGCCCCTACCTTACTTGTGCAACTTCGATTACATCCTTCACTCTGCCCCATGTCTGAAAGCTCCCTGCCCATGTTCCCTTCCCATCTTATGCTTAAGACAGTGCTGCCCATGCCAACACTGCAGCGGCTGCCGCCCCTGTGCAAACTGCAAAAGATTGCCACCCCGCACAGAATGCACCGCCTGCACCCGGGCGGGCCCACTGCCAACCAAAACCCGAGCCACCCCGACCCCCCCGACACACACACGTTCCAATACTGAGCTAGCAGCAGCGCATACATGCATGTCTGGTCTGCCACACACCTGGGCAGGGCTGGTGCCGGGAACAACAGCGACATTTGACTTGTTTATGGCTGCACACACATGGCAAGTCAAGGCCAGCAGCAAGCAATCAAGGGCTGTTGGAACAAGCAACCTCTGGACGGATGGATGGATGAACGAAAGTAAGTTGATTCTGGCGCACTTGCAGCAGTCTGCTGCATGCATGCATACGCACTCACGGCTACATTCCCAGCAGTGCTGAAGGCTGAACTCACTTGCATCCGAGTAGAGTAGCAGGAAGCCGTCGTTATACGGCTGATTCACGTACTCAGGGTATTCCTGTATGTGTGGATGTGGGAAATGCCACATTACATACTGAGACGTAGGCAGCACTCCCTCTACGACAACAGTACGTAAGAGTCAAGGAAGGAGCACACGTTTCGTTGTTGTCAGCAGTCGCTCGATCGGTCACCAGTTGTCAGTCCCACGGTCGTCCCAGGGTCCCACATACATATGTATGCTAAAAGTTGGCTGGAATGGCTCTGGGCGTCAAGTCACCACAAAGGAAACACGCACGCAAAAGCTAGATAGCGCACCTCCGAGGCAAACACATATTGGAAGGAAATCTTGCCTTTGGTCTTGGCCTTGGCCGCGACTGTACACGCATTGCACATGCATGTATGTATGGCGAGTTGTCATGTGGCATGGGGTCCGTACGCACGTGCCAACATGTAGCTAGGGCCTAGGGACGGAGTTGTAATCATGCAGTAGCAGCTGTGGGCATGCGCACCACCCCCGCACCATCCGCACGCACCGGCAGGCCGGTCCACACGTTCAATACGATGAGGTATGCAATAAAGGTCAAAGCATGCACGCAAGCGACACTGGCGTCAACTCACATGACAACGAGCACGCGTCGTATGTGGTGTTCTTCACGGCAGCGGTTACGTCGGCGTCACCGGCAGTCCCTCGATTACCAGTAGCTCCAGAAATTGCAGAAGTTGTTCCACTGAGGGTGTTTGTCACATAGTTCGCGAAGTACGCGAAGCCTGTGGTGAGGACCACCGCACCTGCACCATCGAGCGATCCACGCACATACTCAGCAGTCCAGGGGCGGGTGAGTCAGTCGCTCCAAGCAGGCACGCACTGCTGCTGGTGAGCGAGACAGTCAGGCAACTGGAGGATTTTCAGTGCACAGCACCTGAAACCTAAAACGTTATCAAGCTGCATTAAATCAGCATGCACGAGCGAGCATGCATAAACTTGCCAGCTGGGAAGTCCGCGGCCAGGGCGTGCCCTGCAGGCGGGGTCCAGAAGCCCGACGCACTGGACGTCCCACCTGCGTGAAGTCGGCGAATTGTTTGGCTGTTGGCAGAGATACGTACTCGGAGGGCGCAAACGAGGTGAGCGATGGTTTAAAATAGCGCGCGCGATGGATAACTACTACTGCTGCTGCCGGCCTGCTGCTGCGCGTTCGGTGTGCCCTTCGGCAAAATCCTGGAATTCTGTCATATCGGTGGAACAAGCGGGCAAACTGCAGCAGTCCGTCGTTTCAGTAATTTCCAAGCAAGAGTGATGCGACGACAGGATTACCTCCTGGGCAGGTGAGTGTCGCGTTGATCAAGTCAAACGACAAGGAGTCGACGAGACGTGCAGCCAACTGCAAACCAGTCTCATTCGTCACGGCCAGCGAGCGGCGCAGCTGCTGCTGTCCCAAGTTCTTGGCTGCCATCTGTTGGCCGGCCACTTCGGCTGCTGCCCCACGAGTGACAGCCGCGGCATCACTCATGATACGAGCTCCAAATGCAGGTGAGCTCCACATGACGGCTGCTGCCAACGCTGCTACCAGCAGTACAGCTCGCCCGGCGGACATTTGGGCACCGCGCTTGCTGCTACGATATGTTCACGACGTATTTGCTGTTCTATAATGTGTTCTGCAATATGTTGTCTCGCTTTGGCAATATCTTGTTTTGCTGCTGGGTCCCCGCTCTTATGTAACAGCAGCAGGGCGTCGGGCGGTTGGCTGGATGGGCAACAGCTGCGGTTGGATCGATTGGGATGTTCGGGCGGGGTTAGAGGTGTTTGGTCAAAAGCTCGATGTTAATGATGAAGAACGGCATATCATGTTCGGTGCCACTTACGGACTCCATCCACACAGGTGCTGCCCGCTCGCTCACTCAAATTTTGCTGCTGCTGGCCGAGCTCGCTCAACAATCGACCCTGCTCTCCAAATCATAAAATTAGTAGAGGTGAAGCGACTTGAAGGCATGGTGTTTAGTCGTCCTGTTTCTGGCCGTTTGAGTGTCGGCGACCTCTTCATGGACATGAAGCGTCGCAAGTTAGCTCGCTTACCACATGGCTTCTACCGCCCACCCCCGAAGCGACGACTGCATGTGGCGAATCTGCATACCCAGCCCCATACATGCGTGCGGCACTGGGTTCAGCACGCACTTGGTCAGTCATGTATGCGCCCGTCTGGGCCTAGGTAGCCCGTGGCAACTGTCAGCAGGCCATACCTGTTTACACTGCTGCGTATGTGGTGACTGGTCTACAGCGGGGGACGTCTGCAGGTGTACCGCATAGAAGCAGCGGGAGGGCGGGGACGCAGGTTGTGCCAGCAGCAGTACCCTTGGCAGTACCTGCTGCCCAGCTACCTATAGCGCGCCCATGTGTGCAGCTAGCGCATAGCGCTGCTGGTTCGTTCGTTCGGAACTTCGGCGTGCACTTGCCAGACCCCAGCCCGCAACACCTGGCTGCCGTACTAGTGCACATGGTGTGTGTGGCGCCTAGTCTGCAGAGGTCCCACTTCAAAGCTGTGGGAGGGCCTTGCGCTTTGGGAGGGTTCCATGGTGAGGGGGCCCATCTCACTCGGGGAAACCCGCTCATCCAAATCTGGTCCGAAGCCTGGTCCGAAAGGCCATCCGAAGCTGGTCCGAGTTTCTGTCCGAATCACCCCACCCCTGTCCGAAGTTTTTGTCTCCGAAGCTGGTCCGAATTGTATCCGAAGTACCGTATCATACACACCTTTCGGGCAATTTTGTCTGATGCAACTTCGGATGCAAATGTTCGGACCAGCCTGGCCATCTGAACGTCAACTCGGACGCGCCCAGCCCCATTTCGGACACTCCCAGCCGTCAATTCGGAGTGCATCCAGCCCCATTTCGGACGCGCCCAGCCGTCAGTCAATTCGGATGCACCCAGCCCCATTCGGACGTGCCCAGCCCACGCCCACGCCCACGCCCACGCCCACGCCCGCCCACGCCCACGCCCACGGACACACACGCCCACGCACACAGGCACACACACGCCTACCTATGTCCCCCGTCGCGGCGAGCTGCTGCGGCGCCGACCGCGTTGTCGTTCCACGCCATGCTACGTGACAGTTCCCCTCGATACAAAATTCCTGATGATGGAGTTCACAAGATTGCTATGATACTGTTGAGTTGGCTCTTTGTAGTCGCGCTCCCGCGGCCCGGACTTTTTTGCTGGTGTGCAAAAATACAGTACTGTATACAAGTATTCTGTAGTGTGCATAGGCGCTAGAAGTTGGATTTGAGCTTGGTGAATGTAAGGGATCGTTGTTAACGTAAGAGTTGTAAGCGCGACGGCCGAGGAACGAAGGTTGTGTTCCACAGGTAAGGTGCAGTGTATGTATAGCAAAGCTTACAGCTACAGGAATTATTTTGTTGGCTGGCGGTCCTCCTTCGTGCCGCCGGTTATTTGAATCAATTGGCCTGTCCGAAATGGGCCGCCCAGGCTTCTGGGCTGGGCGCCCAGACTGCTCCTCCCATCCGAACCTCCCGGTCCAAAGTTTTCGGACCAGCTTCGGACCAGGTTCGGACAGCAAATCCCGGTTTCGGACGCCTCTGTTTTTTTCCCGGAGTCATGCACGCAACCCGCCACCTGTGCGCCCGCCCATGCCCGGCCAGGGAGCTCATAGCATGCCTGCATGGACACACACACACACACACACACACATACACACACACACACACACACACACACACACACACACACACACACACACACACACACACACACACACACACACACACACACACACACACACACACACACACACACATGGAACAAGCAGGTAGGCCCGGGCATTCCTGAGGCGGCCGCGCGGGCGCTGGCCCGTTGTCCGTGTGCTCTTCGGCATACGTAGGGGGGCGGACGCGGTCGTGCTGATGGCTGCCCAAAAGCTGTCGCAGCGTGTACGCCATCTACTGGGGACTACCGCCGTGTAAGTACTTATACGTACAGCGCTCAGCCAGGCTCCGTCCAAGGCACGGAAGCGGCCCATACCCCGCCGCCGCAGCCAGCACATGCCTGCATCAATGCGATGCCCCCCCCCACACACACACAAAGCAAGCGAGCCTGCATACCTCCGCACCAGGGGTCGTATCTTGTTTTTGGGGTAATGTCTAGCTCCAGACAAAAACGGCCCGGTGGCCGCCGTCTTTTGTCTGGGCACATGGCGGTATGGGGGCTTCTCCATAGGAATTGGGACAAAACCCTCCCCAAACCCGGGCCAACAAAGTCTCGCCCCAGACATTAGCCCCCGGGAGGAATGTCTAGGAAACGGCCAAAATGGCCAATTAATGTCTGGAGACATTAAGATAGGAGCCCTGCTCCGCACACGCACGCCTTGTCCGCCCCGCCCCCTCGCGAGGAACTTGCGATGCCAGGCTCCAAGTGTATTCTGAAGATGGGCAGCACCCCTAAAGCCAGGTGCCCCGCCTGGGCCGCGGTCGGCGATGCGCTGTGTGTGCGCCGTGGGCGGCGGTGGGCGGTGAGCAGCAGCGGTTCCGCAGACGCAGGGTCGATCGCAGGCGAGCACGAACGCACGAATGCCCGCCACGGACAGGGGCAGGGGAGGGACTCCCCGGGACAGGCAGGGGTGATCATGGGGGGCTTCGAGCCCCCTATGAAGCGCTTCCCTCGGGAAGCTCAGCCCATATTAGAGGCATCGCATTATGTGGGCTGCGCCCACACCACGTTGGTGCTATGTTTGAGGCCGAAGGTTTTGAATCTACCTCATCTCCCGGACATAGCCGGGGTCGGCGATTTGTACAGGCACCGCCCGCCAGCGCCCGTCAGCCGCGTCCCGTTAATAGTTGTCAAGTAAGCACAAGCACGCACAGCAGCTAGCGGGCACAGGACAACCACGCACGATTCCCTTGAGAGGGTGGGTGAGTCACCTTTCTTATCAAGCGAACACAAACCCTACCTCCAGTGACACCGTGCGCATGCAGTCGTCGTTTAAGCATCTTCGGCAACACATACAGGTAGTAACGAGTAGAACGCAACAGCACGTAACAGCAGGTCCCAACAAGCGTACATATACTGCGCATATTGCCAGCTAGCTCGTTCCTAGCAGCGCAAGCGTACAGGTACAACTGCTTCACCAGATAGATACATAGCAGCACAGAGCCTACACCGTCAGGCGATTAATAGCCCCTACCTACTCGTCTCCCTCGTACCCCTCGCTGGCCACCTCCGAGTACTGTCCGCCCATGAGCTGCAGCACCTCGCGCCACAGCGGCACTGGAAGCTGGAGGGCCGACTTGAGCACCAGCGAGCGAGAGCAGGCGGCGGTGTACCTGTGCGGCAGGGCACAACGCGCGATGGATGGGAAGATGAGAGAAGAAGATGGGAAGCAGCAAGGTGGTAAAACGGGCGGATAAGGTGCAACCGCTCAACGTACGGCATTCGGTCCGGCAGCCAATCAACAAACGCGCGCCTCCCAACCCGGTGTACATGCGTAGCACTAGATAGTCCGCCCACGCACCCAACCGTCGCGCATTCGGTCTGCGTTGCATGCTGCGACCCCATTCCTAATTTTGCCGCTCCTTGGCGTGTCCCGCCTCCCCTTCCAGCCTCCCATACCCCGCCCCATCACGCCCTGACCCAGCCCCCGACCCGCCGCCGCCATAACGCCGCCGCCACACGACCGCCGCCGTCGCCGCCCCTGCCGCTGCTCACCAAGCGCCGCGGTCCATCTGCGCCTCCAGCTCCCCGGGCGCCCACGTGATCGCGCCCGAGAAGAACTTGAAGTCGCCTGCAGCGGCGGCGGCGGAGGTGGCAGCGGCAGCGGAGGCAGCGGAGGCAGCAGAGGCAGCGGAGGCAGCGGCAGCAAATCG
Organism: Chlamydomonas reinhardtii; assembly: GCF_000002595.2. Classification (NCBI taxonomy): domain Eukaryota; kingdom Viridiplantae; phylum Chlorophyta; class Chlorophyceae; order Chlamydomonadales; family Chlamydomonadaceae; genus Chlamydomonas; species Chlamydomonas reinhardtii. Next base: position 2,767,203 of record NC_057007.1, read on the forward strand.
AAACCAGAGTGAAAGCATGGCATCAAAGTCAAAAGCCAGAGTAAAAGCGTGCTTACACGGCGCCGTGCAGATACGGTAGGCAGCTAAGCATCAGCTTCACGTAGCCCCGGCAGTGACTGCTGCCGCTAGCTTCACGCAGTGACTGCTGTCGCGGCCAGTTCAACAGCAGGACAGTAAGGCAGGGGCACAAGGATGGGCTGGATGAAGAGTGCGGGCTGAGCTACGCCACGCCACGCCACGCACCGCTACACCACGCCACGCCACGCCACGCCATGCCACGCCACGCTACACCACGCCACGCCATGCCACGCCACGCTATACGGCACGCTGACGCAATCCTGCTGGGTACGGCGCGCCGCCGCACCTACCTGCAGGCAGCCGGCCGCCCGACACGGCCTCCGTGGCCGCCACCTCGCCCGCCATGTACACACCCGGCACCACCTGGGGGGCGGGGGGCGGGGTTTGTATATTCCAGCCCAAACGAAGCCAACCGGGGGAAACACATGGGGAACAGGATACTAAGGATACGAACAGGGAAATCAGGGGACAGCAAGGGCAAACAGGCGGGGGGAACGGGGGCCGGGGGAGGTATGGGGTCGGACAGATAGACCGGGAGTTGACAGGTGGACAGCGTGGTCAAACGAGTAGGAAGGCCGGCGTGGAGAACATGTGGATGGGAAGGGACGCTGTTCTGTTAGCTGGTCGGCGGTGCCAGTCTTTTGAGGCGTCTGGTAACGCACTCAACCCGTCGCTGATACCGCATGCTATTTACCTGCACGCAGTTTTGTAACCGGTGCCCGTGCATGATGTGAATGACCTGTGTTAGTTCAGGGGTTGGGGGCAGGGTGTGTGGCGGCAAGGAGTGGAGAGGCGTGGTTGAACTGGTGGGCGGGATAGGCTTGCTTGAGCCCCGCCCCTTTCTGCGCTCCACCCCACCCGGCCCCCTCCCTCCGTTCGCCCCACCCGGCCCCCTCCCGGCACATCGCACACACACACACACTGGGGGTTTGGCTCCCGCAGCATCCCGGCAGCCAGTCGCCTCTCTCCTAACGCAGTGTACCTCCCAGCAGCCACACACCTGCTTCTCTCTCCTATCAGTCTGCCCCCTACCAGCCCCCATCCCAGCATCCCCATCCCAGCAGCCTCCCATCACCCCCAGATAGTTACCCACCCACCCGCTGCCTTCCCCCAGCAATCAGCAGTGGGCAGCAACCCACCAACTGCTGCTCCTCCCTGCATCCCCGCAACACACACACACACGTACACACACAAACACACACACATACACACACACCTGCTGCGCGGTGAATCCGCCGCAGTAGACCATGTTGTCCTGGAACACGCGCTGGATGGGCACAGGGCCCTGCAGCAGGCGGGGGGGGGGGGTAGCCGTGCATGTGGAGGGAGGACCGAAAAAATGACCAGAGCACAAGCGTGCAATGCCGACGGGGGAGGGGGTTACAATCATGGTTGTTTAAGAAGCGGAGGCGCAGGCGTAAGGGGGGGAGGAGGGAGGCGGGCGGGCTGGCGAGGCGGGCGCACATGGATGGGGAGGGGGCGGTGTGGCGGGCATGCGATGATGGGTTGCGGTGTGTGGATAGCAGGCCTAGATAGTCCAAGACTCAGCATCCTGATGACTGGAACAGGAGGACCAGCGTGCGTACGCGGCACAGCACAAGCTGCTTAGTTGGTGTGCCTAGCCGCAAGTGACCATCCATATCGAGTCCTTAACAACCCCATCGCCGCAGCCCCTGCATGTCAGTACCCCAAGGCCCAAGACTGCACTGCTTTGCCCCGGCACCCTGCTGCTGATGGCTACAGGATGGAGCAGCGCCCAGCACTCGCGCACCCTACGCGCCTGCCAGCACCCCGCCAACACCCGTGCCATGCCGGGATGCAATGCCCCCTGCCCTGAGTCCCCCCCCCCCGACCTCCTCCCGGCCCTCCTTCCATACCTCAACCGCCCTGTCCCTGCCCCATACACACACGCACACGCTCGCACCCTGGGAATTCACCCCCAGCTCCAGCTTGATAAACTGTCTTGCCTCCAAACCTGCACTTGTGAACCTGCCCCATCTCTGTCCCATTGCGTCCTCATTGCCGAACTCACCCCCAGCTCCAGCGGCAAGCCCCCCGGCTTGCGGCCCAGAACCATGCCCGTGGGTCGGTTCAGGATGATGCCCACACTGCCGTCCGGGCCGTGCGTGGTCAGGAAGATGACGAGCTGCGTCGCGAGCCCAGGAATGGCGGGAATGGCGGGGAGGGGTAAAAGCATGAAATAGGCAGCCAAGCGGTGGAGTAGGAGCAGCACTTGAGGTTGCGGAGAGGGGGCTAGGGTGCCTAAGGGGGGGTACAGGCAGGGGAGGCACGCGAGGCAGGGAGGCGGATGGGGTGTGGCAAGGCTGCCCAGGGGGCCGCCCATGCCAGCGCGGCCACGTGGCCAGCGGCCAGGTCCAAACACACATCCGCATCAGACACGGCATGAGGTGTGACGGGGCCTTGCGGCCATCATCAAACTCATAATGCCCACCCTTCTTAAGACGTGGCTCGGACATCAATTAATGCGTCCCGCACCCCGTCGCACCTGGAACAGGCGGTCGTCCTTCAGCAACTCCGGCGCCTCGATGCTTGAGATGACCAACCCGCCCACCTCGGGCCGCGGCGTGCCGTGCGCCCAAATGCCCTCAGATGCTAGTGCCGGATTCTGGATCTCTAGAAGGCGCCGGTTGTCCTCGCTGCGCCGAGCGCCCTCCGGCACGCCCGCTGCAGGGCGCCGGCGCGGGAGAGTGGGAAGTCGGTCAAGGTAACGAGGGTTTTTTGGGCGCCACAAATGAACTGGCCGGACAGAGCCGCACAAGCAGCTCAGAGATGTTAGTAGTGAGAGTCTTTTCGACAAATGTGCGGGTCGTGTTCAGTTGTTCCAAGGGTTAAGCTGACGCTGGAACCAGTCGGAGCTTTCGCTGTGCCCGAAGAAGACACGCGCCGGCCTACCTGTCCGCATAATCAGCTTTGCACGAAACTCGCGCCAGTCCCCGGCCACAAACGGCGCCTGAGAGGTCTCGCCATCTTCTGGAGCGGCTCGCGGTGCTTGAATCCGCCATATCCGCTTGCTGTAACGAATACATCTATGTGATTGCAAATGTGGGCAGCAGGGTGTCCTAGCGCTTGTTTGTCGGCTCAAAAGAGAACTGTGCATCCTGGGCCAGAACTTTTTCAGCCTCAGGCTAGGGTGTGTTCTTCCGTCACGCAGTCCAACTTTTATTCTGTTGCGGTTTGAAACTTCGCGAAGCAACCTAAGTCCAAACGGCCCCTGGCACGCGTGTGCAACATCCCGTCATCGCTCCACGCCCACCACCCCGCGTCAGCGGCCCCACAGCAGCCCCCTCCGCCGTCCCGGCGGCTCCCCAGCCGGACCGGATGCAGCTGCAGCCGCTGCTTCAATCGCTGCTGCTACTGCTGCTACAGCTGGACAGGCGACAGCCTGACCTTCCCTTCTCGCCTTGCCTGCTTGCTCTTCTTCAACGCCTTCAACTGCTGCAGTAATGCCGCGCCCGCCGCCTTCTTGGCTGCTACGTGTCTCTATCCCCATCCTAAGATAGGGCGCGGCTTAACTGTACCGTACAAGACCTGCCTTGCGCCCTTTACTGACAAAGTAAAACAGGCTCCCTTTCGCCCAAACTACGAAGTAGTTCGGACAGGTGTGGAGCACTCGAGTCTCATGAGTCAACTCAGCGTCACCGTCACCCTCACATCAAGGACGTCATGTCTCTGTAGTTACCACATCGCCATGCCTTACCGTCGCTGCCGAGCAATCTAGTTTACCATCCTGCATCACAGTTTGCGAGCATAGTCACTCCCACCGCGTATTGACCAAAAAACACCAACCTTTAGCGCTCCATTTCGTGGGCAAGCATACCTCACAACTCAACCAGCAAAGCCCCTTTGCCCTCGCGTCCTACTCTATGCCGTTACTGATTTTCGGTCAAGCCGCCTCTCTCCGCGTCTCAGCCTTCCTCTGCACTCCAGTTCCTAGTCCATGCACTGGTACCACCCATCACCTCCACGCCCGCAACAACAGACTGCAGGGCGCATGCAGCAAATAGCCCGCCACGGCTAAGAGGCGGTATGCCGCGCCTGCCGCCGCGCCGCTGAGCCCGCCCTCGCGCCGCTCCCACCACCTCCCCCACCGGCACCTGCATTGCCGCCGCCAAGACCTGCAACGCCCGTCGCTGGCGGCCCTCCCCTCCTTCCCGCCGCCGCCGCCCCCGCGCCCGGCCCTGTGCCCCCTGTCCCGTTTACAAACCTCCCGCCCCGGTTGGCCCGCATGACTTGGTCGTGCAGAGGGTGGCCCGCCGCGTCCAAGGGCGACGGCCCCGTCACGGCTGCAGCAGCAGTAGCGGCAGTAGCAGCAGATGTGGAAGCGGACAACGGCAGACCGCCACTGCTGCTGCTGCCTCTCCGCAGCGCACGAGGTGTTGCCGGTGGCGGCTGATGTTGTTGTTGCTGTTGCTGTTGATGTTGCCAGCTAGCAGTGGCGCTTGCGCCGCCGCCCTCCGTCCATGCGTAGCGCCGCACGCCGCCCGTGCCGCTCATCCCCCCGCCGCTCTCCTGCTGTCCCGCCTCGCCCTCCTCTCCCTCCTCCAACACCGTACCGCGCAACGACGGGCCGCCGCCGCTGTAGCTAGGCCCCCGCACCGCACCCAGCGGGGCCCCCCCGCCGGCATCCACCGCACCCAGCGCTCCTGTGGCGGCGCTACTGCCGACACCGCTGCTGAGCCGGCGCGGCCGCAGCAGCTGCAGGTCCGGTGCGGACACACGCAGCGCGTCTGCGCGCATGCTGACCGAGCGCACTGGGAGTGGCGGCGGCGCCGCCGCCGGAGGCGGCGCCATCCCACCCAACGCCGCCGGCGTCCTGCGGGCTCTGCCCGCGCCGCTCGCGGCAGCAGCGGCGCCCGCGCCGCCGCCTGCGACAGCGCCGCTGCCGAGAGAGCGACTGCGGTTGTACCCTGCGCCCGAGGTGCCCGGCCGCGACGTCCCCAGCCCGGCTGATGCCGCTGGGTCTTTGGCACCGGCCGTCACCGCGCTCCGGCCGAAGCCGCCCGCCGCCGCTGCGCCAGTCCCCGGTCGTGACGCCGCCGCCATAGCTACTGGCGCCGCTGCCGCCGGTGCTGTGGGGGAGGAGGACGTGTTGTTTGAGGTCGAAGGCGCCCGCACCAAGGTCGCGGGTGTGGTGGATGACGCGGCGCCGCGCGGCGTGCTGCGAGCTGGCGACTCCGGGCGCACGATGGGCCGAGGGTTGGCGGAAGCAACCTTTGGCGAGGCTGCTGGCGACGTGGCTGAGCGTGTGGTGGGCACAGTAACGGGCTTGAGCCCCTCTCTAGACGCGATGCCGGGGCCTGACTTGCCATCGGCCGCTGCCGCGCTGCCACGCGGGGGGCTGGCCGCGGCGGCACGCGAGTGCGCCGGCGTGGAGGGCTGCGGTTGCGGCTGCGCGTGCGGCGGCGTCTGCGGCGCTGAGCCCGGCTGTAGCGGCTTCAGGCTACTGCCGCTGCTGCTGGCAGCAGCGGCTGTAGCAGTCCCAGACCTGGCATGAGGCGAGCTTAGTGGCGATGCGCCGTTTGCGCCGGCGCGGCTACTGCCGGTAGGCGTCCCTGGGGCCGAGCCCGCGGGCGACTGCTGTACCGGGCTCGCGCGCTCAGGGGCTGTAGCTGCCGGCTGCTTTGCAGGGGCGGCAGGCGGCGCGCGGGCGGTTCTTATAGCTGCCAGGGCACCCACAGGCGTCCTGCCCGCGGGCTTGCCGCTGCCTGTACCGCTGCCCGGAGCTGCTCCTGTGGCTGCTGCTGCTGCTGTGGCTGTTGCTGCTGTGGCTGTTCCCGGCCGCGTTGCCGGCTTGGTAGCAACCGTTGCGGCAGGCACTGTGGCAGGCGGGCCGGACGTGGCAGGGGCCGGTGCCGTGGCAGTAGCACCAGTAGTAGCACCAGCAGTAGCACCAGCACCCGGCCGCCTGCCGGCTGCAGCCGCAGTGCCCCCACCACCCCGGGGCCCAGGCGCCGTCTTTTGTGTGGCAGGTAGCTTCGGCGCCGGCGCCGGCGCCACCGCAACCTCCTTTGACGGCGGCGGCTGTAGCGGCGGCGGCTCGGGGTGCCCGTGCGGCACGGGCCCCCCGAGGCCCCCGCCCGCCCCCGCCCCGTCCTCGTCGTACTTGCCGTACGGAAGCACCACCACATCACGTGTGTCTCCAGCAATGCCTGGGGCCGCCACCAGCCCTCCTGCAGGTGGCCGCGTGGCAAAAATATGGGCGTTGTGAGACAGACGAGGACGTTTCATCGATGCGTTGGCCGTAGGCGCGCCACACAGGAAATCACCAACGCGGCCTTTTTCGCATTGCAGGGGCTGCCGGCATAAAGCCAACGTATCCAAGCCTGGAAGCATCACAAGCTTCTGTTCATGCTTCCGCACCCGTACCGGCGCCCGCACCCGCACCCGCACCCGCACCCGCACCCGCACCCGCACCCGCACCCGCACCCGCACCCGCACCCGCACCCGCACTCGCACCCGCACCCGCACCCGCACCCGCAGGCGCTTCATCAGCTGCACCTCACCTGACAGCGACCCCGCAGCCAGCGGCCCAGCGGCCCGCAGCCGCCCCACCGCCCGCCGCACGCGCCAGCCGCGAAAGTGCGCCTGGAGCACCTGTTTGTGTTTGTGTTTGGTGATTATTTTTGGTTTCAGTTCTGAGACGGAGGCGTTCATTCGACTGTTTGTGAAACCTTCCATCCCTGGGCCTCCCCTACCAGCCCCACCACCTACAGCAGCGCAACACGCAGCCCACGCACCCCACCCATGCGCCTGACGCATGTCGTGTGAGCACTCCACCACACTGCATGCGTTGCAGTCCCAGCAATGCCATCTGACGTTGAAGCGTAACTGCCCTGACTCCCCTTGACCCATCGCGCCCTACCTGTGCCGCCGCCAGCCGCCGCTCATAGCGCTGCCGCTTGGCCGCCTCCCGCTTCAGCCACGCGCGCCGCTTGCGCGCCTGGAGACCGCGCCAGTGCGCCTGGATGGTGGCGGCCGCCGCATCGCGCCGCCGCTGCCGCGCTGCGGCCTCACTGCCGTCGTCGTCGTCAACAGCGGGACCACTGGCACGAGACTGCGGCAGCCGTGCCGCGCGCAGCTTGCGTACTTTGAGCCGTGTGAGGTGGCCCCTGCGCCGAGCAACGCATGCTACCGCAGTCAAGACATGGGCGCTATCAGGTTGTTGAATGCGGGCCAAGTCATGCCCATGGTGCGAAGCTATCGTGCCCGACAACTGGTGAAACGGCTGACCAACTCGGTACAGTCCCAAATCGCAGCCACACTATGCATGCAAATGGTCGCTTCCCTAATAAGATACATGCCGACACACCTGACCCAGCGCTGAATGTCCGTGGCGTAGTGCTTGAGGGCCCGCCAGCGCAGCCGCAGGCGCGGCCAGTCCTTGCGCGCTCGGTAACCCTGTGAATCCCGAGGGGGGTGCGTCCGTGTGCAAGCGAGCAAAAAGGGAACGGAACACGCAGGACTGCGTGCGTGGAACTATGAGCGGCGGCCCTACCCGCCAGCAGCACGCAATGCCCGCAACGCTACCTTCCCCCTACCTGCTTGCGCTTCCAGGGCGAACTCGTTCGTGCACGCCACAATGGTCGCCTGCCCGCACGCCTACAACATACCCCACCCCTTAGCCAGTGCGCCCTCCTTTCCGGCCCCCAGTCCCCACCTTCCACCAGCGCTGGATGTCAGTGGCCGCCTTGCGCCGCTCGGCCGCCAGCCGCCGCGCCAGCAGCCCCCGCCAGTGGCGCTGGATAACCACCGCCGCCGTCTGCTCCACACGGGACCGCTCGCCGCTCCTGTAAGTGTAAATCACAGCGGGTGGTGGGCAGGCGATTGCCGACTGGCGACTGCTGGCTAGCCAGCCGGAGAGCAGCAGGCGTTTCAGGCGAGGTGAAGAAGCCTCACGCGGCGGTCTTGCCCTTCTTCTTCTTCATAGCCGCCGAAATCTTGGCCTTGTGGGCGGCGGTCAAGGTCTTGCCCTTCAGAGCCGCCGCCAGCTTGGCATTGGGCTTGCCCTTCAGAGCCGCCGACAGCTTGGCCTTGGTGGCGGCGGTCAAGGTCTTGCCCTTCAGAGCCGCCGAAATCTTGGCATTGTGGGCGGCGGTGTGCTTGAGGCCCTTGGAGGCGCGGCGCAGCCAGCTGGCGCCCTGAAGCCACGCCTTCACCGCCTTCGCGTCTAGGGCAGCCAGCTGGTGGCTGTAAGTGCGTAGAGACATGCTAGTACACGCCGGGGGCGCAGGCAGCAACCCTAAGTAGAAACGCCCCGTGGGCTGCGATCGAATAGTGTTGGCTGCTTGGAGAGAGCGATGTAGTGGTGGTGGTGGGGTGGGTGCATGGATGGATTGCAGGATTACGGCTACCGGCCCTCTGCTCCGTGTCAGCATGCCGTAGCAATGCTCGCATAGGCTCCGACAGTTTGCCACGCGCCTGACTGTGTGTACGGATGGGTCCTGTGTGCAAGCCCCGAAGCACCCCGGCCCAAACCGCCACACTCACTTGAGCAATCGCCCCTGCCGCAGCGCCCGCACATATCGCCGCGCCAGGTGGCCTCTGCAGTGGGCGCGGGGCAAGGCAGGCAAGGCGGGTGACGGCGCCTTGCGTGTCAGTTGCCTGGCGAGTGTGAGTGAGGTTATAGAGCGCTGGCGTTTGTGCGTGTCAGCGTGTCAGTTCGCACGGCTGCCCTGCCGCGGCCGCACACTGTGAAGGCGTGCACGTGTGGCGTGACGCACAGTACGTCGCGCACCTGTACCACCGCTGGATGACCTCTGCAGCCGGGCCCTCCCATCGGGCGTAGAAGCCACGCCATACCGCTTGGACCTGGACTCAGACACAGGGGCAGGCGGTAATTCAGACGTACGACCGGGGCGAAGGTTGGACGGCAAGCAGGCTGCGAGCTACGGCGCTAGCCGGCGGGGCCAGGGCCCAGGGCCAGCCTGAGTGGAGGTGGCCGTGGTCCTCGGCTGTGTAGCGTATATCGCAGCACAGCAAGCAGGGGGTGGCGCATCGCTGGACAGGGCGCTCCCGTCGCAGCCCGGCCGGTCCGAGTGTGCTGGTGAAAGCGCCACGGTTGCCCTTGTGTCCGCGAGGGCTCCACCGCCCAGGACGTATGTGATACAGAAAACTTTTTGCTCGCCTCCGCATGTACACAATGTCTTACCGCCTTTTGCTTTGCTTCGGGCGTGGCAATGTCAACCTTATTAGTTCCAGCAGCAGGGATGTATACATGCGCTTTGCGTGTGGTTATCATTATTAGGCCTTACAACAGCCTGATAGCCCTACGTGGCTCGACAGAAGGCGACGAACGAGGCTACATCCTGTCTGTTTCTCAATGCTCTGCGTGAGTTGTGCCGAGGAACTCTCATGTGTGCTTTGATAACACGGCAATATATGTTGTACTTTCCATCAACAAGACCGTCCCATTGTGTTTCGGGCATGACGACGGGGTCAATGGAGGGCACGGTAGGCCCTAGACAAATGAGGAAAGCGCATTATGCTCAACTCAGTCCGGCCCCCCTTGTGTCAGAGGCTTTCCTGCCCAGGCTGGCTGGATGATGAGGCAGCTGTGTCGTGGTAATGTGGTATCTGTGTGCAGGGGGGACAAGGGGGGACAGCGGGGGGAGCAACAGGACGCCTCACGGCAGCTTAACCACTGGCAGCCTGGCTTTCTCTGCGTCGTACGGTCGTAGCACAGCATAGAGCAAGCGGTGTGCAGCTCACGTCCGACCGAGCGTCAGCTCAATGGCATGCTCACCATGTAAAGCTTGATGTGTTGACGGGCCAGCAACCTGAACCACAACCACAGACAACGTGCATCACGTGCCTGCAGGATTGCAGGTGCGCTGTAACTCCACTTCACGTGTGGGGCTTTGCGGTGCGTGTTTGTCTGATGCTATCGCCTGGCCGGGCGCCCGGAGCGTGAGGAACGCGCATCCGCAAACTACCAGCCTGCCAGTAAGTCAGCGGCGTCGCGGCGGTACAGTAACTCAAGCGTTACACCAGCCGCGCACTGCTGCCTTGACGTTGCAAAATATTGTTGGGGTCTGGGAATGCGCTCCACATTATCGGGACTATGCCACCCTGCCCCTTGCCCTGTCCCATCGCACACAGACCACAAATGTGGGCAACCAAGCCCAGCTACCGTACAGCAGTGCTGGCGAGCTCCCCTGGCGCTGCCCGTACCGCAGGTGTGCGCGTTTCTACGTAGCCTATGATATACTGCCTATTCAATCTTCATGCATGCCTTCTCTGCTGCAACTAGGCTGCGTCCTGGTGCCCAGCAACGCCTGACACCGCATCCACGAGAAATAAGTGTGCGGTGCAGCGCGCAGCAATACGACAGATAACCAACATACACACCCGATCCATTAACAACGCCTTGCCCTACGACCTTGGCCGCCCAAGTTCTGTTCAGCAAACGTGTGGCCACATTGTATGCTTTGCAGTCAACCACAACTCACCGCTAAATGCTCTCCGCGTGGGCTTGCAACCGGACTCCCTGAATGGCAGGACGGGGCCCTCTCCCCATACACCGCTGGCGTGCCAGCGCGTGTCCCTACGCAGCCCCCTCGTCGCGTGTACCATTCCATTGCGCATCCTGCCCCAACCCTCCCAAAGTTCAGGCGTAGCCAGCATCCCAGCCTTCCCGGAACCTAATCGCTCCAAAAGATGCGCCAGCACATGCTACCGGCACCTCTCACCCCGCCCAGGCTAACGGTATCGACACAGGTCAAATAAAGCCCTGGCTTCAGCAGCGGCGGTCGCCGCATAGTGGCACTTGCCATGGTCGCCAGCTTAATGGCTAACGCAGTCGTCGGAGCACTCAGCTGGAGCCGCCGTCCGCTCCAGCAGCGGCCATCCTCTCCACCTCCGCCTTCGCCCACTTGGGGCTGTAGTCAACCTGACGTGGCATGCAGGAGGCGTAGGGGAGCACGGAAGGGGAGGTTGTGGCCCACTTGTCTTTGATACTCAGTGCAGCCGCTGCAAGCCTACATAACTCCTCAAAACCTCACCTAATCTATCGTCCAAGCAACTGATTATAAGGATCCGGCAGCCGAACGCCACCACTTGACACCACGGCAAACCAGCTGCCCACCAGTACCAGACTACCAGACTACCAGACTCCAGACCAACCGGTTTCCGGCAGCGCCTACCTCAATGCCGTCTATCATGGCTGCCAGGGCCAGGTCCGGCAGCGTGATGCCGCCCACCGCGTGGGTGGACACCACCACCTCCACCTGCAACAGAGCCAAGCGGGCAGGCAGGCGGGCAGGCAGGCAGGTAGGTTGTGCGTGGTGTGTGGTGGCGGCGGTGGGCAGCTACGCAGGCGGTTGCGCGTGGTGGTGGCGGTGGTGGGCAGGGAGGCGCGCGAGGCGAGCGTGTGGGAGCAGCGCTGTCAGGAGGAGGGGCCCCAGAAGGGATGGGAATAGAGTTCGATATAGTTGCATTGGCACAGGTGCAAGGAGCGTGGGAAGCGAGCAGCTGTGGCAACAGGCATGGGCCTACCCGCACCCGCTTGCACGGTCATGACCCCAGTAAGCATCAGGCTAAAGGGCATCCAAGACAACGGCCAACATCACGCCTCCGCGCCCGATGGACTGGCGTCGAGGTTCTGGGCCTCGGTTGATATGGGTTCGGTGTTGACTGCTCTACCCGCTCACACGCACGTCCTCGTCCACCCCGCTCCAGCCCGCCCACCTCTCTGAAGTTGCGCAGATGCAGGTCGGGGTGGTGTCCTTGCGCCTCCGCCACCTCCGCCACCTTGTTGAAGAACGCAATGGCTGCGCGTGCACACACACGCGCGCACACACACACAGAGCTGTTTGCGCTCTGCCGGGGAAACGCCAGGTCACGGCAGCCCTCGATTGAGAGCCCTGTCGTTGGTTATACCAGATACACGATTCACGTGATCTGGCAGAATAACCGTGGAAACCGTAGTCACACACACACACACACAGACACACACACACACACACACACACACACACACACACACACACACACACACACACACACACACACACACACGCACATGGCCACACACCGCCACACATGTGCCGCGTGTTATCTGTTTATCCATGTGTCCCACACAAGTCCGCGAGCAGTGGTGATGGCTGCCCGCCTACCTATTTCATCCACCCACCCGCCATGAAGTTCTTGGCCACGAAGCTGCGGCTGATGGCGGTGCTGTCGGCGTTGAGACGCCAGGCCGGCAGGCTGCGCATGTAGCTCGCCAGGTCAGCCGGCTCCACCTTGGGCGTGTCCCTTTGCGGTGTGTGGGGTGAGGCGGCAGGAGGCCGGCGACAGGCGGCAGGCAAAATCACGCGGTGTTTGTCCAGTCCGGGTTTAGGGCGGAGGTTCAGTTGGGGACCCGACTCCGTGTGGATTGGTCCTCGCCGTTCCCGATAAGAAACACGAGACGCTTCATGGCGCAGCCCATGGCAAGCCTACAAGCCATCGTGCCCATTGCAGGGGGCAGATGGTCGGCGGAGGCGCATTCCTTTGCCATATACGATAGTGAACAGAGCACGGTGGCGGGAGTGGCGGCGAGAGCGGTGGTGGGCGACAGCACGATGGAACGCTGCACGGCCTCGTGATCTGACGGGTGTAACGCTTCGTCGTCGTGACGTGGAGCTTTGCTAGCAGTCGACTGTACACGCTGCTGTCCAAATCACACACGCGCACAGCTCAACAGCCCATGCTCTCGCGTCTTCCTGTGGCCCAAGCCCGCCTATCCCTTCCATGCACCCCCCACGACAGACTCCAAACGCCCTGATCCACGTCCCCGTCAAGCTAGCTCTCCCCTCGAGGCCGGGCCTGCTTACTTGTTGCATGCGCCCGCGCAGCTGGCCAGCTCAATAAGCTTGGCCGCGTCGGGCCCCTGGACGTTGAGGTGCACGGCGGTTGACATCGCTTCTACCCGAACCGGCGTACGACCACGTATGCTATTAGCACCTCGTGCTAAAGGGCAGGCGAGGGGGGCGGTGCAGTGCCGAGGCAGCCTCGAGAGCGCGACCGGCAGCCTTGTCAGCATGCTTTTGGGGTTTGGAACGGAGACGAGCTGGAGTCGTATCGCAGTTCTGGGGGCGGCTTTTTGTAATGCAGGTAGCTCCAGGACGCATACCAGAGCCATGTGCGGGCCTACACGTATAACGTATTCCCAGTGTCCCACAATCCCGGCCTTACCCCATCCCGCTGCGCCGAGCCCGAGCCCCAAAGCGCGCTGGCCCACCTTACTCGGCCTTCTAGCTATCAAGTACATACACGTAAACGAAAAACCGAAACTCCGATAGCTTCGGCTACATACAGTTTTCGCGAGACTGCATACAATTTGCTCCAATTTCTCCCGCTCCGAGGCACACACCCATAGCAACTCTAGCGATAGCTCATTAATACTCTAGCAGGATGGCCACCAACGAGGACTGGAAGCAGCGGCTGAACCTGCCACCCAAGGATGCGCGCGTGCGCACCGAGGTGAGCGCTGCCGGCGTGGAAACAGCCCAAGCGTGCAGCTGTGGAACTGCTAGGCGCATGTATAGGCAGTGCTGACCAGTACCGGCGTCTGGCGCGCAGGATGTCACGAACACCAAGGGCAACGAGTTCGAGGACTACTTCCTTAAGCGCGAGCTGCTGATGGGGATTTTCGAGAAGGGTTTCGAGAAGCCCTCCCCCATTCAAGAAGGTGGGTGGCTGCTGGCTGCGGGAGCATGGACAACGACTTGACCAAGGTGATCTTGACACAACCCCCGCCCTCTCGTGTTGTGCAGAGTCTATTCCTATCGCGCTGGCCGGACGTGATATCCTGGCGCGTGCCAAGAACGGAACGGGAAAGACGGCAGGTTGGTCAAGCAGATTTGCAAGTGCTCCGCAGCCGAATGTGTCGACTGACCCTCGGTTTCTTGTCTGCGCGGCTTCATTGCAGCATTCTGCATCCCGGTGGTGGAGAGGGTCGATCCCACTCGGCCTGTGATCCAAGGTGAGCTCTATATGAGTCCTGCTCTCGCGGGGGTTTGTTGTCGATCGAGCTGTGCCTAACGAGGGCGTAATTCATGCGCGCAGCCCTCCTTCTGGTGCCGACTCGCGAGCTGGCGCTGCAAACCGCGCAAGTGTGCAAGGAGGTAAGCCCACAGCGACATGCACATTCGGGCCTGCATGTGCACCAACAGTTTTGGGCGACAAACGGCGTCAGCGAGAGGCAGCGCCGGGCGCAGCTTGCCCTGCATGCGATACTTCGTGTTCGAGTAACGTGTAGCTCATGTCATAGGCGGTTTTCGCTCGCCTCCCCGCGTGCGCGTGCTGACCGGGTCGGGGCTGTGCCAATGTGACTGCAGCTGTCGAAGTACCTGAGCATCGAGGTGATGGTCACCACCGGTGGCACTAGCCTAAAGGACGATATCATGCGTCTCTACCAAACGACGCACATCGTTGTTGCCACGCCCGGGCGCGTGGTGGACCTGGCGAGCAAGGGCGTGGCCCGCCTCAACGAGTGCCGGATGCTGGTGATGGACGAGGTACGCATGTCGGCACACAATCCAAGGAAGCTGCGTCAAGGGGCTATTAAGATACAGGGGTTGTGCAGAGGTGACTGCTTTCACAGGCACGGGTAGTAGGCAGGCCCCAGACACGCATACAACACCTGGATCCTGCAGGCGGACAAGCTGCTGTCGCCGGAGTTCCAACCCGTGGTGGAGCAGCTCATCGGCTACCTGCCCGACGACCGGTGAGCTGGCGACTTGAGGCAACCAGACGCAGTCGTTTCTGCCCGCGTAGCTGTTCGCTGAGTGGGCAGCTGGCGATATGGAGATGTCGCGGCGATTGGGTACTAAGCCGCACTTGCATGTGTTGCGTGCAGGCAAATCATGCTGTACTCGGCTACCTTCCCGGTGACCGTGAAGGCCTTCAAGGAGAAGTTCCTCCGGTGCGTTGCCGGTGCTGCACTTTACCCCGGCGGTATTAGTAAGCGGCATCACCTGGATGTGTTGATGCACCAGGGCGCACCCGCCATCTGCAGGTAGAAAGGCAAATTCTTACACATACAACTTGCGTTTATGCGTGCAGGAAGCCCTACATCATCAACCTCATGGAGGAGCTCACACTGAAGGGTGTGACGCAGTTCTACGCGTTCGTCGAGGAGAAGCAGAAGGTGCGAGCGTGGTGCGCTGGCCCGCCGATGGAGGGAGGGGTTGCAGTGTTGACAGTCGCAAAGAAGGTGGAAGCAGGTGACACGGACTTTAACCGGGGTTCTGCGCATTACTCCAGCAGCAGGCCCGTTATCAGCATTCTGATTCTCTTGCAGGTGCACTGCCTCAACACGCTTTTCTCCAAGCTGCGCATCAACCAGTCGATCATCTTCTGCAACTCCGTCAACCGTGTGGAGTTGCTGGCGAAGAAGATTACGGAGCTGGGCTACAGCTGCTACTACATTCACGCTAAGATGCTGCAGAGCCACCGCAACCGCGTCTTCCACGACTTCCGCAACGGCCATTGCCGCAACCTGGTGTCGTCGGGTGAGTGCGGCTGCTGCCAATGGAGCAAACAGTCGCAGCTGAACAGCCACAGCGCATAGCACGGGCAGTGCACATCGGAGGTGGAGTGCGTGAATACGCGAAGGGAACTGCTGGAGCTCAACCTGTACCTGAACCGTAATGCATGGCTCGTACTCCCTTTGCAGACCTCTTCACGCGTGGCATTGACATTCAGTCGGTGAACGTCGTCATCAACTTCGACTTCCCGAAGAACGCGGAGACCTACCTGCACCGCGTCGGCCGCTCGGGCCGGTTCGGCCACCTGGGTCTGGCCGTGAACCTCATCACCTACGACGACCGCATCAACCTGTGAGTTCATTCGGATGGGCCAGGACCTTTGCATTGAGGATGCGTGGGGCGCCCCCTTCATCGTTTGCATGGAGTGTATATCCTCACGCGTTTGCCCGCTTGCCTGTATGTTACAGGTTCAAGATTGAGCAGGAGCTGGGGACGGAAATCAAGCCCATTCCGGCCCAGATCGAGGAGAAGCTGTACTGCATCTAGAATCGTGCAGGCCTGAGCCGGATGAGGCGCGCTGTGGCCTTCACCAACATGGCTGGCTGGACCTACCAACGAGATTTGTGTGCGTTGCGCAACCGCTCCCGCGCTCAGGCGGGGCGGTGATGCGCGTTTTTATGCGGGCGGCGAGAAGGCCCTCAAGAGGCCGTGCGTCATACAAGCGCCCAACGCCACGGTCCAGCAGCCTGTTGGCTAGTGCCCAGTTCCGTGTGCTAATAAGTAGCTGGTACTGCCGACGGCCAGCAGCGTTCTCAAGAGGCGCTTCAGGTGCAGGTAGAATTGTCTCATGATGCTTTCGTGGGTGAATGCCCGAATTGTGGGCGCCAATTGACGGGGTTAGCTGCATATGGTAAGGAACAAACCATTTGGTGTGTGCGGCGGGATGCTTTCTGCAATGTGTGGAGCGCCCATTTGTGTGTGCGTTTTTTGCACCTCGGCGTCGCGCCATTGACTGGCTGCGTGCGTCGGGTGCGCCGTGTCGCGAACCAAACCTCCCCGGTCTGTGGTCATGCCGCTCGTGCGCTGTCAGGGTGTCGCGCAGCTTGTACGCATTGATTACTCAACGCCGGGCTGTACAGGGTACGGCGCATCAACCTGTTGGGCCGTTCACATCGGTGGCGGTGCTGTGCTGATGCGCGTCATGCTAACTCGCGTTGTCTTACCCCGCGTGCAGCGAAGTGTGCCTGCGCGTGCCGCTGTACGAATGTCTGTTCTATAGTACACGCTTGCCCGGGCGAAGTTGGGACTGTGCAAAGAGGTTCAGTGGTTGCGGTGTACCAGATGGCTAAAATGCTCGTGTAGGTCTCAGAAAACGCTGTGTTTGGTGCGGCGCGCTGTACGCACTGACCACCTCTGCATACCGCACGGCGCATCGGGGGCGGCCATCACGCAATTTGCTCCAGTCCGTAGCCTTGGCGTGCCCGTTGTGGCTTTGCCCGCCCACGGCCGCCCGGCTGGAGCATGCTCGCCCCCATGTGCATTTGGCTGCCTGGCTGCTGCTGCTGTCTTGCCAGGGCGTTCTGCATGTTCACAGCCCCGGCAGCACCAGGCATTGCACGCATGCAGAGGCAGCCTTGTGCCGCCATGAGCAAACGAACGAAAAATGTGCAAGGAGCATCGAAATGATGTCTGTGATTTATGCACCCACTAATACTGCGCGTGTTTCTCGCTGTTTCAATGAACAAGTGTGTCTCTGACGACGTGCTGTGCCAGCTGGGCTAAGTAGATGTTAATGGTCCGCTTAGCGTAGAATGCGCGTGGTGGCAGGACAAGGCAACACCTGCCACTGGACGACCCGTTCACTGAGCCGGCCGGCTGGTACGAACTGACTCTCCGTGCGCCCCAAGGTGGTGGGGTGTTAAGGACGTGAGGGAGATAACCTGCACTAGCGTGGTGTGTGTGTGTGCGTGACGTTCGTCCGTTGTTAGGGTGGTTCGAGAAAGAAGTTTTCCCCCATGGTTATGTGGTTGACGCATGGCAGGACCTGCGCGCGCACGCAGGCGGTCCCGGCATCAGCCGGGATGCCGGTACGCATGCTGGAATTGCTGAGTGTTCACGTAGTAGCCGACGTGTGCGAAGAGCAGCACTACGACGAACGCTGTGGTCGCTCGGCGATGCGAGTGCGTGTCCGCATGACGCCCGGGCGGGACGCACTTCCTGGCCAGGCGCTCCAAACATTCGCGTGCACACTGGCGGAGTGCTAGTGGGTTCGTGTGGGTCGCAGGAAGCTGGTACTTGCGCGTGTGCGAAAGTATATTCGGTTGCCGTCATGTGGTTGTGCACACTTGCCGGTGCACACAGTAGTCGGGGGAAATCGAACTACTGGTGGATTTAGGAAAGGGAGAAGTAGGGTAGGTAAAACGCCGATTGTTGTACACGGATGCCCGAGGAGTTGTACAGCGGCTTTGCGACAGCTGTGCGGCGGAGACATTCGGCTGCGGTTGGATGGCTGCTTTCTAAAGTGGTGTCAAGTATGGTTCTTGGTCGTGGCGCAACGGAGAATGGCCGCGCGGCAGATAGGCTGACGGGGTCTGTGGTACGCAACAAGTGTGCATGGCAGAGAGAGGCGCGCACCGCATCCTCTGGGGTAGCCCTTGCCCGGCGCCACCAGGAGGTCTGCGGCTGCACTGCTACACGTGCCTCGCAAATGCTGCGCCAGTGGAATGCGCATGAAGGGTTCGGGATTGATTTTCCATTTCTGTTGCGAAGGTGAAGGAACGCTGGGCCTGGCGGGCTAGCGCAGGGCGAGCTTCACCACCAGACGACGCAAACAAGTGCTGGTGTTATGGCGAGGTGTGCGAAGCAAGGAGGTGTTCGGCCAGGCTGTGGACGACGAATGGTGGTCGATGAGAATAGGCGAGACCGAAGTCGTTGGGCCGGCAGCGGCATGGATGCGGCGATGTGGATGAGGAATGGAATTGAGTGGATGGAAGTAGGGCTGCGGTTGCCCTCAGGCGGTTCGCGCGGGGACATGGCCGTTTTACGGTTTGTGCCCCGCAGCCACGCGGCACCCAAAAAGTAGAGGGGTTTGGGCGGGGATTTCGCGGTATTGTGCACGCTTGTTGTTGACGTGCGGAGCAGAGGATGCTGTGGAGCATGGGCCTCGATGGGGCATGCGGCAGTAGCCGCCTGGGTATGCACCCGCACACCAGTGTGGACGCTGCCCCCGCCTGGCAACATGGCGTGCATGAAGTCGCTAAAGATAAGACTGCCAGGGCTGACGCAGTGTTGATGGGGACTAGCATATTGCGTGCACGTTGATCGCGGCGCGGAAAGGGGTCAGTAGTAGTGCGAGTCTTTGCATTTAGGTTGTGGCACTGGCGCCGTGGTGCGATGCCCGAGGAACGAAGTAATGTGAGCACGGTGGCGGCAGGCACATGGGTACCTCCGCGCCAAGCAGGGTAGCAGGCGGTCTGGCCTGCGCCTGGCTATAGTGCGGTCAGGTTGCACCGAGTGCTGTTGTGCCCATCAAGCTACATCTTCATGAGGGTGGGCGCTGCAGATGCCGTGATGTGTGTGGAAGTAGCAGTGCTCCTCGCGAACCCGCGCGTAGTTGTAAGCTTCTGGCAATCATTACGCAACGGTTGTGACTATCCGTCCCATGGCCATAAGGATTGCCCACCAGCTGGGGACGATTTGCCGGGAAGCAGGCTGGGGCACACGTGGGTCTGGCTGGGGAAGATTGACGTCATCGCCAATTGCAGCTTTCAACGCTCCGCAATGAGCAATCAGGCCCAACACCACTTCACTTCGGTCCTGCACTTGACAACACAGCCAAAGCCACAAAGATAGTGCCGAGGAAGTCACGGGTTCGCCAACCTTCCTCAGGCGAAACGGCTGTTTCGCCCACACCAACTCCTGACTGTGTATGGCTAACCAGGTGGGTCATGTCTGGCACGTGCGGGGATAAGTTGGGTGCGGGTGCGGGCTTCTCAGCCGCTGCCCGCCCACCGGCCCACGCCGACAGCAGCCTGGCCGTTGCCGTCGCCCAGCGGAGCTCCATGACGCAGCGCCATGAGCTTGTGCGCCATGCAGCTCACAGCGACACTCTGAAGGCCGTGGAAGCAGTGTTGGCGGCGACGGGGCTGGGCTGCCTAAGGCCGGTGCCGAGGCCTCATTAGGGCCGGGCGTTGGCCTGGCGCTGTGCCAGCAGCTGACGGCGCGCATACGGTCTGGAGTGGGTCAAAAACGTGTCTACGCGTGTTTCTCCACGCACACACAGAAATAGCCTCAGCTTTCCGGGAGTTACCTTAAATGAGCACTACAGTTTGCCGCCCGTCGCATTTTGCGAGTGCGTTACCGTATAGGCCCTGCCATTTGACCCCATTTCAAGACCGGCGTTGTACCCGTGTGAGCTGACGGCCTGGGACGGCCTGCTGCAGGAGTGGCTCAGCAACAAAGTACCCGTGCGCGAAGTCGCTGCAGCCAGCAACGCTGACGTGTGCAAGTGGCTGCTGGAAAGGATGCGCAGTCCGCAGCGATGTTGCGGTGTGCGCCGCCGCGCAGGCCGGGCATGTGGTGCTGGTGGCTGAGCTGCTGTCGCTATGCCCGGCACGCCACCCGTGGGGCATGTACGCCAGAGATACACTAATGGCGGCAGCTCAGGGATTCAAGGTTGGGGGCTTCATTGGCCTGTGGAAGGAGTGCATGGGCGGGCATGGGCGGGCATGGACGGGCATGGGAGTGCATGGGCGGGACCTGGGGTGAACTCAGGCAGCAGCAACAGCGGCAGAAGCAGCAGCAGCAGCCAGAGCAGCGGCTACAATTGCAGCAACAACTGCGGCAACAGCTGCAGCAATAGCTTTAAGCCTTTAAGGCCGGTGACAGCACGACCGCGCAACCCACCACCAAGCCCACCACCTTGCCTTCAAGCCACGTCACCTCCCTCGTCACCATACCATACATGTGAGGAAATCGCTCAGTAACCGTACTCCCTATGTATTCCACCTACGCACAACACGCCGCTTCATAAGGTAGCATTACCTCGCTCGTGTACCCAGTGAAAAGCGGGGTCGGGGGTGGCCGAGTGGGAAAGGGGAAACACCCGCTGCCTGTGCCAGACCCATGCTCGCTCTGTCATCCGCCTCAGGCTCCGGCCTGTTGTGTGACTCTTATACAGCAACTGTTAGGGATGAGCCCTTACGCGCTTTTATAGAGCGGGCTAAACACGTTGAGCGTCTGTACCTCACTTTTATCAAGGCTTAAATGGCGTGAGCAGTCAAATTATTGCTTCCACGGGCCGATAACAGTTTGCAACAATGAATTTCCTAAAGACGCTCGACCAGGCGCTCGATTTCGATCACATAGAAAGGAAGGTCCAACAAGCGGCCTTGTCAGTGGTCGAGGAGTATCCAGACCGCAACCGGGCGGCCCCGACGAGCGCAGCAGTCATCACTCCCTCTGGCGAGTCCTGCGAGTCTTGCAAGCGCAATGCTAGTTGTGGACTATCCCGCTTCGCTGGCTGCGACGTGGCCTTGATGCACCTACTTAATTGCCATTTGCAGTCCTAGTGGAGTCGCGTGAGGTGGCCGAAATATGGCAAGGTTTCGAGATGGAGGTGCGCGCTTGCGGTTGCGCTTTCAGCGCGTCGAAACGAGAACACTTAACGTGTCATGCATCGGGTCCTCGCTCGATGCCTTAAGGGCCCCGTGCCACGCCCTTGGCGGGGACTAACGGGGCCAAACTTCCGCCTGTTGCGCGCGGGCTCCAACCGTCTCGCTACGCAACACCCCACCCCCCGGTCCCCAGCCCTCTCCTCTTTCCCCACCTTCCCCTCGCCTTCCCTCCACCTGCCCGAACAGCGTCGCAAGGACGACTGGGAGGTGGCCTGTGTGGAGCTGAAGGGGCTGCGAGGCACCGAGGAGCCGCCGCACTCGGCATTGCAGGGCTGGCAACGACGTGCGCAGGATGTCGAGTTCAAACTCTACCAGCTATATTCCTCCATGCTGGCGCTACCCGACCCCACGCCCTTCCTGGGCCTGCTTTCCACCCTGGCGGCTCGCGTGCAAGGCGAGTGCCGCCTAGCGCCTCGTTGGCGTGCACGCGTGCGTGTTGCGAATGCATTGCGTGCGCGAACTGGGTTTGGCAGATGTGCACCGGGCGCCGCCGGC
This sequence comes from Chlamydomonas reinhardtii, assembly GCF_000002595.2. Classification (NCBI taxonomy): domain Eukaryota; kingdom Viridiplantae; phylum Chlorophyta; class Chlorophyceae; order Chlamydomonadales; family Chlamydomonadaceae; genus Chlamydomonas; species Chlamydomonas reinhardtii. The sequence goes on from NC_057007.1 coordinate 2,788,942, forward strand.
GCAATGGCGCAGCCAAGCATACTACAGACCTCCAAAGCACAGCGATTGTCGTACGCATTCGGATAGCACCCACAACACTTCGCGCTGTTGGTACTGCAGATCTGGAGGACACCAACCGCAAGCTGCAGACGGCGGCCGACCAGGCGGCGCAGGTGGGTGAGGGCGAAACAAGCTGGATTCAGTCGTGCGTGTTTTCGCTTCATTCATGTTTCCATATGGATACGCATGGACATGAATGGTTGGAATGAGCTTGCACGTGCAGTTTGTTTTCGAGCGGCGCGCGCGGGGGGGAGGCGGGGCGGGGCGTGCGGCGGCGGCCTGCTTGCGTCCCACCCTGATGCGGCACGATTAACGCGGCACGGTGGCCTTTGCCGTGTCAATGCCCAGAATCCGACACCACCACCAGTCAATACTGAAGACAGCAATTACGATACCGGTAACGACGGACACAATCACAATGTCCAACCAACAGGACGACGCAGAGGTGACGAGCCTGATTGAGAAGCACCAGCGGCTGCTGGATAGCACCAAAGAGCTGCAGGTGAGGAGGCGGAGCCGGGAGGGGTGTAGGGAGGGGGTCAGGGGGGGGCTCACGAAAACCACACCCCAAGCCTGGTAGTGGGTAGCCGTCCATGCATGACGGAGTTTGCATGAGACGTCAAGTAGGTGTGAAATGCCGACGTACAGTGGGAGCAGCGGGTACGTGCCGTTGGCGCCGGCACGTGGGACCGCCGGGGAGGGGGGCTGTAAATACCAGCTGAAACTAAACCAGACCAAGCGAAACTAGCGGAGCAGAGGAGCGTACGGGAGGGGTGCGCCGCGCCGCGGCTACTGATGTCGGCTACCGTACTGATGGGGAGCGGCAAGGCTCGTCATGCGCCCAACTGGCGAACCGAGGCGCCGGCAAATCTGGGCGACACCAGCAAAGCATACGCGTGCCTCTCCTTTGGTGGATCCGGTGTGCGTGCACCCCCTGCAGGAGGAGCTGGGCCGGCGCGACGCCCGCATTGCAGAGATGTCTGCGGCGGCGGCGGAGGCGGCGGCGGCCAAGGCGGAGGTGCATGCGCAGGCCACCGAGATGGCGCGACTGCAGGTAGGTGTGCGCGTGTGTGTGTCTGTGTGTTTGTGTGTCTGTGTGTCTGTGTGGGGCGTGGGCGTGGGCGTGTGTGTGCGTGTGTGTGTGTGTGTGTGCGTGTGTGTGTACGTGTGTGTGTGTGTGTGTGTGTGTGTGTGCGTGCGCGTTGTGCAGGAGTTTGCGAAACTCATAGAAATAAAAAGTTGTGCGTTTGAAAGTGCAATGGGGCGGTGACACGCAATACGCTGTGGCGCGGGGTTGGCGAGTGCGTGTGCGCATGTGCTTCATGCGGCCCGACTCAACGCCCCCTGCTGCCCCGCCTTCAAACATGTACACTTAACACACGTACGCACTTACAAACACGCAGCTCCTTGCGCTTACATTTCCATGTGCTATTACACACACACAACACACAAACAGGATCCCTTGTGCTTTCCAAACCCTCCCATTCCAGCGCTCGCTCCGGAGTGTCAAGGACGAGTATGAGTCCACTCAGCACTCCCTGTTTGAGCTGCAGGTGAGACGGAGGGCGGAGGGGAGGGCGGACTGGGACAAGGGCTGGGATGAGGACTTGTGGGAGCTGTATCGTGCTGTTACGACAAACAGACACGTTTGGTTGGGCCCAGAGTGGGTAGACACCCTAGACACCCGCTTTCTTCCCGCACTCGTCTCTTACACCCTGCTTGAGCATCCTGTTGATAAGTAGCATCTGTCCGAGTCGCCGCACGCGCACTGGTTGCGTGATTCCTCTTCCCTTACTCTTTCCTAACACTCCCTGCTTGTCCTTTTA